>NW_027464604.1:3575000-3577500 GCF_043290135.1 Rhipicephalus microplus
CTATCGCAGTTTCGTACTCGCAATAAAACAACACTATCTCGTTAGATGACATCGTTTTTGGTGGTTTCACGACGCTACCTAGCTCAAACTAACCGAACCTTCGCACTTCTATCGTTAGAAAACGTTTTATTTGCTACTTTACATTGTTTTCTACAAGATTACGACGGTTTCATGCGCTTTCACATTAGATATCGCAGTTCCCAACTTGTAAAGGTGAAAAACACTGCATCTCACTAAGTGACATTGTTTAATGCGGTTTTACGACGGTTCATACCTTAACCTAACCTAACCTAACCTAATCTTACCTAACCTAACCTAACCTAACCTAACCTAACCCTACCCAACCCAACCTAACCTAACCTAACCTAACCTAAACTAACCTAACCCAACCTAACCTAACCTAACCTAACCTAACCCAACCCAACCCAACCCAACCTAACCTAACCTAAGCTAACCTAACCAAACCTAACCAAACCTAACCTAACCTAACTTAACCTAACGTAACCTAACCTAACCTAACCTATTCTAACGTAACCTAACCTTACCTAACCTAACCTAACGTAACCTAACCTAACCTAACATAACCTAACGTAACCTAACCTAACCTAACCTAACCTAACGTAACCTAACCTAACCTAACCCAACCTAACCCAACCCAACCCAACCCAACCCAACAACAGCCAACCCAACCCAACCTAACCTAACCTAACCTAACCTTACCTAACCTAACCAAATTATCCTTACCTAACCTAACCTAACGTAACCTAACCTAACCTAACGTCACCTAACCTAACCTAACGTAACCTAACCTAACCTAACCTAACCTAACCCAACCTAACCTAACCTAACCTAACCCAACTCAACCCAACCTAACCTAATCTAACCTAACCTAACCTAACCTAACCTAACCTAACAAAACCTAACCTAACCTAACCTAACCTAACCTAACCTAACGACGGTTGCAAGCGCTTTCACATTAGATATCGTAGTTCCCGACTTTTAATGGTGAAAAACACTGCATCTCACTAATTGACATTGTTTAATGCGGTTTTACGACGGTTCATATCTTAACCTAACCTAACATTCGCACTTGTATCTAAAAACGCTCTATTACACTGTTTTGTTCACATTACCATATTTGCATAACCTCACAGTTTTTCACCAACTTATTGCAGTACAGAACGTTGTATCTCGCTAAATGACATTGTTCTTTAAGGTTTCACGATGCTTGCATGCGCTTTAACGAGAATATCACAATATAGCAGTTTCGCACTTGTAACGGTAGAACACGCAGTATTTGGCTTGTTCATGCCGTTTTGTGTGCTTTCACAACATTTCACCTATCGCAGTTTAATACTCGCAATAAAACAACACTATCTCGTTAGATGACGTCGTTTTTGGTAGTTTCACGACGCTACCTAGCTTAAACTAACCTAACCTAACCTAACCTTCGCACTTCTATCGTTAGAAAACGTTTTACTCGCAACTTTACAATGTTTTCTACAAGATTACGACGGTTTCATGCGCTTTCACATTAGATATCGTAGTTCCCGACTTGTAATGTTGAAAAACACTACATCTCACTAAGTGACATTGTTTAATGCGGTTTTACGACGGTTGATATGTGAACCTAACCTAACATTCGCACTTGTATCGAAAGACGCTCAATTACACTGTTTCGTTCACAATTACGATATTTGCTTGACCTCACAGTTTCTCACCAACTTATTACAGTACAGAACGCTGTATCTCGCTAAAGGACATCGTTCTTTAAGGTTTCACGATACTTGCATGCGCTTTACCGAGAATGTCACAACATAGCAGTTTCGCACTTGTAACGGTACAACACGCAGTATTTGGCTTGTTCATGCCGTTTTGTGTGCTTTCACAACATTTTACCTATCGCAGTTTCGTACTCGCAATAAAACAACACTATCTCGTTAGATGACGTCGATTTTGGTGGTTTCACGACGCTACGTAGCTTAAACTAACATAACTCAACCTAACATAACCTTCGCACTTCTATCGTTAGAAAACGTTTTACTCGCTACTTTACATTGCTTTCTACAACATTACGACGGTTTCAAGCGCTTTCACATTAGATATCGCAGTTCCCAACTTGTAAAGGTGAAAAACACTGCATCTCACTAAGTGACATTGTTTAATGCGGTTTTACGACGGTTCATACCTTAACCTAACGTAACCTAACCTAACCTAACCCAACCTAACCTAACAACCTAACCTAACCTAACCTAACCAAACCTAACCTAACGTAACCTAACCTAACCTAACCTAACCTAACGACGTTTGCAAGCGCTTTCACATTAGATATCGCAGTTCCCGACTTGTAATGGTGAAAAACACTGCATCTCACTAAGTGACATTGTTTAATGCGGTTTTACGACGGTTCATATCTTAACCTAACCTAACATTCGTACTTGTATTGAAAAACGCTCTATTACACTGTTTCGTTCACAATTACGATATTTGCATAACCTCA
>NW_027464604.1:3585000-3597500 GCF_043290135.1 Rhipicephalus microplus
TGTACTTTCACAACATTTCACCTATTGCAGTTACGTACATGCAATAAAACAACACTATCTCGTTAGATGACGTCCTTTTTGGTGTTCTCACGACGCTACATAGCTTAAACTAACATAACTCAAGCTAACCTTCGCACTTCTATCGTTAGAAAACGTTTTACTCGCAACTTTACAATGTTTTCTACAAGATTACGACGGTTTCATGCGCTTTCACATTAGATATCGTAGTTCCCGACTTGTAATGTTGAAAAACACTACATCTCACTAAGTGACATTGTTTAATGCGGTTTTACGACGGTTGATATCTCAACCTAACCTAACCTAACCTAACCTTACCTAACCTAACCTAACCTAACCTAACCCAACCCAACCCAACCTAACCTAACCTAACCTAACCTAAACTAACCTAACCCAACCTAACCTAACCTAACCTAACCCAACCCAACCCAACCCAACCTAACCTAACCTAAGCTAACCTAACCAAACCTAACCAAACCTAACCTAACCTAACTTAACCTAACCTAACGTAACCTAACCTAACCTAACCTATTCTAACGTAACCTAACCTTACCTGACCTAACCAAACCTAACGTACCTAACCTAACCTAACATAACCTAACGTAACCTAACCTAACCTAACCTAACCTAACGTAACCTAACCTAACCTAACCCAACCTAACCCAACCCAACCCAACCCAACCCAACAACACCCAACCCAACCTAACCTAACCTAACCTAACCTTACCTAACCTAACCAAATTATCCTTACCTAACCTAACCTAACCTAACGTAACCTAACCTAACCTAACCTAACGTCACCTAACCTAACCTAACGTAACCTAACCTAACCTAACCTAACCTAACCCAACCTAACCTAACCTAACCTAACCTAACCCAACTCAACCCAACCTAACCTAATCTAACCTAACCTAACCTAACCTAACCTAACAAAACCTAACCTAACCTAACCTAACCTAACCTAACCTAACGACGGTTGCAAGCGCTTTCACATTAGATATCGCAGTTCCCGACTTTTAATGGTGAAAAACACTGCATCTCACTAATTGACATTGTTTAATGCGGTTTTACGACGGTTCATATCTTAACCTAACCTAACATTCGCACTTGTATCTAAAAACGCTCTATTACACTGTTTTGTTCACAATTACCATATTTGCATAACCTCACAGTTTTTCACCAACTTATTGCAGTACAGAACGTTGTATCTCGCTAAATGACATTGTTCTTTAAGGTTTCACGATGCTTGCATGCGCTTTAACGAGAATATCACAATATAGCAGTTTCGCACTTGTAACGGTAGAACACGCAGTATTTGGCTTGTTGATGCCGTTTTGTGTGCTTTCACAACATTTCACCTATCGCAGTTTAATACTCGCAATAAAACAACACTATCTCGTTAGATGACGTCGTTTTTGGTAGTTTCACGACGCTACCTAGCTTAAACTAACCTAACCTAACCTAACCTTCGCACTTCTATCGTTAGAAAACGTTTTACTCGCAACTTTACAATGTTTTCTTCAAGATTACGACGGTTTCATGCGCTTTCACATTAGATATCGTAGTTCCCGACTTGTAATGTTGAAAAACACTACATCTCACTAAGTGACATTGTTTAATGCGGTTTTACGACGGTTGATATGTGAACCTAACCTAACATTCGCACTTGTATCGAAAGACGCTCAATTACACTGTTTCGTTCACAATTACGATATTTGCTTGACCTCACAGTTTCTCACCAACTTATTACAGTACAGAACGCTGTATCTCGCTAAAGGACATCGTTCTTTAAGGTTTCACGATACTTGCATGCGCTTTACCGAGAATGTCACAACATAGCAGTTTCGCACTTGTAACGGTACAACACGCAGTATTTGGCTTGTTCATGCCGTTTTGTGTGCTTTCACAACATTTTACCTATCGCAGTTTTGTACTCGCAATAAAACAACACTATCTCGTTAGATGACGTCGATTTTGGTGGTTTCATGACGCTACGTAGGTTAAACTAACATAACTCAACCTAACATAACCTTCGCACTTCTATCGTTAGAAAACGTTTTACTCGCTACTTTACATTGCTTTCTACAAGATTACGACGGTTTCAAGCGCTTTCACATTAGATATCGCAGTTCCCAACTTGTAAAGGTGAAAAACACTGCATCTCACTAAGTGACATTGTTTAATGCGGTTTTACGACGGTTCATACCTTAACCTAACGTAACCTAACCTAACCTAACCCAACCTAACCTAACAACCTAACCTAACCTAACCTAACCAAACCTAACCTAACGTAACCTAACCTAACCTAACCTAACCTAACGACGTTTGCAAGCGCTTTCACATTAGATATCGCAGTTCCCGACTTGTAATGGTGAAAAACACTGCATCTCACTAAGTGACATTGTTTAATGCGGTTTTACGACGGTTCATATCTTAACCTAACCTAACATTCGTACTTGTATTGAAAAACGCTCTATTACACTGTTTCGTTCACAATTACGATATTTGCATAACCTCACAGTTTTTCACCAACTTATTGCAGTACAGAACGCTGTATCTCGCTAAATGACATCGTTCTTTAAGGTTTCACGATGCTTGCATGCGCTTTAACGAGAATATCACATTATAGCAGTTTCGCAATTGTAACGGTACAAGACGCAGTATCTGGCTAGTTCATGCCATTTTGTGTGCTTTCCCAATATTTTACCTATCGCAGTTTCGTACTCGCAATAAAACAACACTATCTCGTTAGATGACATCGTTTTTGGTGGTTTCACGACGCTACCTAGCTCAAACTAACCGAACCTTCGCACTTCTATCGTTAGAAAACGTTTTATTCGCTACTTTACAATGTTTTCTACAAGATTACGACGGTTTCATGCGCTTTCACATTAGATATCGCAGTTCCCGACTTGTAATGGTGAAAAACACAGCATCTCACTAAGTGACATTGTTTAATGCGGTTTTAGCGCGGTTCATATCTTAACCTAACCTAACCTTACCTAACCCAACCTAACCTAACCTAACCTAACCAAACCTTACCTAACATCCCTAACCTAACCTAACCTAACCTAACCTAACCAAACCTAACCTAACGTAACCTAACGTAACCTAACCTAACCTAACCTAACCTAACCTAACGACGTTTGCAAGCGCTTTCACATTAGATATCGCAGTTCCCGACTTGTAATGGTGAAAAACACTGCATCTCACTAAGTGACATTGTTTAATGCGGTTTTACGACGGTTCATATCTTAACCTAACCTAACATTCGCACTTGTATTAAAAAACGCTCTATTACACTGTTTCGTTCACAATTAGGATATTTGCATAACCTCACAGTTTTTCACCAACTTATTGCAGTACAGAACGCTGTATCTCGCTAAATGACATCGTCCTTTAAGGTTTCACGATGCTTGCATGCGCTTTAACGAGAATATCACAACATAGCAGTTTCGCACTTGTAACGGTACAACACGCAGTATTTGGCTTGTTCATGCCGTTTTGTGTGCTTTCACAACATTTCACCTATGGCAGTTTCGTACTCGCAATAAAACAACACTATCTCGTTAGATGACGTTGTTTTTGGTAGTTTCACGACGCTACCTAGCTTAAACTAACATAACTCAACCTAACATAACCTTCGCACTTCTATCGTTAGAAAACGTTTTACTCGCTACTTTACATTGCTTTCTACAACAATACGACAGTTTCAAGCGCTTTCACATTAGATATCACAGTTCCCAACTTGTAAAGGTGAAAAACACTGCATCTCACTAAGTGACATTGTTTAATGCGGTTTTACGACGGTTCATACCTTAACCTAACGTAACCTAACCTAACCTCACCGAACCTTACCTAACCTAACCTAACCTAACCTAACCCAACCCAACCCAACCTAACCTAACCTAACCTAACCTAAACTAACCTAACCCAACCTAACCTAACCTAACCTAACCTAACCCAACCCAACCCAACCCAACCCAACCTAACCTAACCTAACCTATTCTAACGTAACCTAACCTTACCTGACCTAACCTAACCTAACGTAACCTAACCTAACCTAACCTAACATAACCTAACCTAACCTAACCTAACCTAACCTAACGTAACCTAACCTAACCTAACCCAACCTAACCCAACCCAACCCAACCCAACAACACCCAACCCAACCTAACCTAACCTAACCTTACCTAACCTAACCAAATTATCCTTACCTAACCTAACCTAACCTAACGTAACCTAACCTAACCTAACCTAACGTAACCTAACCTAACCTAACGTAACCTAACCTAACCTAACCTAACCTAACCCAACCTAACCTAACCTAACCTAACCTAACCCAACTCAACCCAACCTAACCTAATCTAACCTAACCTAACCTAACCTAACCTAACAAAACCTAACCTAACCTAACCTAACCTAACGACGGTTGCAAGCGCTTTCACATTAGATATCGCAGTTCCCGACTTTTAATGGTGAAAAACACTGCATCTCACTAATTGACATTGTTTAATGCGGTTTTACGACGGTTCATATCTTAACCTAACCTAACATTCGCACTTGTATCTAAAAACGCTCTATTACACTGTTTTGTTCACAATTACCATATTTGCATAACCTCACAGTTTTTCACCAACTTATTGCAGTACAGAACGTTGTATCTCGCTAAATGACATTGTTCTTTAAGGTTTCACGATGCTTGCATGCGCTTTAACGAGAATATCACAATATAGCAGTTTCGCACTTGTAACGGTAGAACACGCAGTATTTGGCTTGTTCATGCCGTTTTGTGTGCTTTCACAACATTTCACCTATCGCAGTTTAATACTCGCTATAAAACAACACTATCTCGTTAGATGACGTCGTTTTTGGTAGTTTCACGACGCTACCTAGCTTAAACTAACCTAACCTAACCTAACCTTCGCACTTCTATCGTTAGAAAACGTTTTACTCGCAACTTTACAATGTTTTCTACAAGATTACGACGGTTTCATGCGCTTTCACATTAGATATCGTAGTTCCCGACTTGTAATGTTGAAAAACACTACATCTCACTAAGTGACATTGTTTAATGCGGTTTTACGACGGTTGATATGTCAACCTAACCTAACATTCGCACTTGTATCTAAAGACGCTCAATTACACTGTTTCGTTCACAATTACGATATTTGCTTGACCTCACAGTTTCTCACCAGCTTATTACAGTACAGAACGCTGTATCTCGCTAAATGACATCGTTCTTTAAGGTTTCACGATACTTGCATGCGCTTTACCGAGAATGTCAAAACATAGCAGTTTCGCACTTGTAACGGTACAACACGCAGTATTTGGCTTGTTCATGCCGTTTTGTGTGCTTTCACATTTTACCTATCGCAGTTTCGTACTCGCAATAAAACAACACTATCTCGTTAGATGACGTCGTTTTTGGTGGTTTCACGACGCTACCTAGCTTAAACTAACATAACTCAACCTAACATAACCTTCGCACTTCTATCGTTAGAAAACGTTTTACTCGCTACTTTACATTGCTTTCTACAACATTACGACGGTTTCAAGCGCTTTCACATTAGATATCGCAGTTCCCAAATTGTAAAGGTGAAAAACACTGCATCTCACGAAGTGACATTGTTTATTGCGGTTTTACGACGGTTCATACCTTAACCTAACGTAACCTAACCTAACCTAACCCAACCTAACCTAACATAACCTAACCTAACCTAACCTAACCTAACCAAACCTAACCTAACGTAACCTAACCTAACCTAACCTAACCTAACCTAACCCAACCTAACCTAACCTAACCTAACCCAACCCAACCCAACCCAACCTAACCTAACCTAAGCTAACCTAACCAAACCTAACCAAACCTAACCTAACCTAACTTAACCTAACCTAACGTAACCTAACCTAACCTAACCTATTCTAACGTAACCTAACCTTACCTGACCTAACCTAACCTAACGTACCTAACCTAACCTAACATAACCTAACGTAACCTAACCTAACCTAACCTAACCTAACGTAACCTAACCTAACCTAACCCAACCTAACCCAACCCAACCCAACCCAACAACACCCAACCCAACCTAACCTAACCTAACCTAACCTTACCTAACCTAACCAAATTATCCTTACCTAACCTAACCTAACCTAACGTAACCTAACCTAACCTAACCTAACGTCACCTAACCTAACCTAACGTAACCTAACCTAACCTAACCTAACCTAACCCAACCTAACCTAACCTAACCTAACCTAACCCAACTCAACCCAACCTAACCTAATCTAACCTAACCTAACCTAACCTAACCTAACAAAACCTAACCTAACCTAACCTAACCTAACCTAACCTAACCTAACGACGGTTGCAAGCGCTTTCACATTAGATATCGCAGTTCCCGACTTTTAATGGTGAAAAACACTGCATCTCACTAATTGACATTGTTTAATGCGGTTTTACGACGGTTCATATCTTAACCTAACCTAACATTCGCACTTGTATCTAAAAACGCTCTATTACACTGTTTTGTTCACAATTACCATATTTGCATAACCTCACAGTTTTTCACCAACTTATTGCAGTACAGAACGTTGTATCTCGCTAAATGACATTGTTCTTTAAGGTTTCACGATGCTTGCATGCGCTTTAACGAGAATATCACAATATAGCAGTTTCGCACTTGTAACGGTAGAACACGCAGTATTTGGCTTGTTCATGCCGTTTTGTGTGCTTTCACAACATTTCACCTATCGCAGTTTAATACTCGCAATAAAACAACACTATCTCGTTAGATGACGTCGTTTTTGGTAGTTTCACGACGCTACCTAGCTTAAACTAACCTAACCTAACCTAACCTTCGCACTTCTATCGTTAGAAAACGTTTTACTCGCAACTTTACAATGTTTTCTTCAAGATTACGACGGTTTCATGCGCTTTCACATTAGATATCGTAGTTCCCGACTTGTAATGTTGAAAAACACTACATCTCACTAAGTGACATTGTTTAATGCGGTTTTACGACGGTTGATATGTGAACCTAACCTAACATTCGCACTTGTATCGAAAGACGCTCAATTACACTGTTTCGTTCACAATTACGATATTTGCTTGACCTCACAGTTTCTCACCAACTTATTACAGTACAGAACGCTGTATCTCGCTAAAGGACATCGTTCTTTAAGGTTTCACGATACTTGCATGCGCTTTACCGAGAATGTCACAACATAACAGTTTCGCACTTGTAACGGTACAACACGCAGTATTTGGCTTGTTCATGCCGTTTTGTGTGCTTTCACAACATTTTACCTATCGCAGTTTTGTACTCGCAATAAAACAACACTATCTCGTTAGATGACGTCGATTTTGGTGGTTTCATGACGCTACGTAGGTTAAACTAACATAACTCAACCTAACATAACCTTCGCACTTCTATCGTTAGAAAACGTTTTACTCGCTACTTTACATTGCTTTCTACAATATTACGACGGTTTCAAGCGCTTTCACATTAGATATCGCAGTTCCCAACTTGTAAAGGTGAAAAACACTGCATCTCACTAAGTGACATTGTTTAATGCGGTTTTACGACGGTTCATACCTTAACCTAACGTAACCTAACCTAACCTAACCCAACCTAACCTAACAACCTAACCTAACCTAACCTAACCAAACCTAACCTAACGTAACCTAACCTAACCTAACCTAACCTAACGACGTTTGCAAGCGCTTTCACATTAGATATCGCAGTTCCCGACTTGTAATGGTGAAAAACACTGCATCTCACTAAGTGACATTGTTTAATGCGGTTTTACGACGGTTCATATCTTAACCTAACCTAACATTCGTACTTGTATTGAAAAACGCTCTATTACACTGTTTCGTTCACAATTACGATATTTGCATAACCTCACAGTTTTTCACCAACTTATTGCAGTACAGAACGCTGTATCTCGCTAAATGACATCGTTCTTTAAGGTTTCACGATGCTTGCATGCCCTTTAACGAGAATATCACATTATAGCAGTTTCGCAATTGTAACGGTACAAGACGCAGTATCTGGCTAGTTCATGCCATTTTGTGTGCTTTCCCAATATTTTACCTATCGCAGTTTCGTACTCGCAATAAAACAACACTATCTCGTTAGATGACATCGTTTTTGGTGGTTTCACGACGCTACCTAGCTCAAACTAACCGAACCTTCGCACTTCTATCGTTAGAAAACGTTTTATTCGCTACTTTACAATGTTTTCTACAAGATTACGACGGTTTCATGCGCTTTCACATTAGATATCGCAGTTCCCGACTTGTAATGGTGAAAAACACAGCATCTCACTAAGTGACATTGTTTAATGCGGTTTTAGCGCGGTTCATATCTTAACCTAACCTAACCTTACCTAACCCAACCTAACCTAACCTAACCTAACCAAACCTTACCTAACATCCCTAACCTAACCTAACCTAACCTAACCTAACCAAACCTAACCTAACGTAACCTAACGTAACCTAACCTAACCTAACCTAACCTAACCTAACGACGTTTGCAAGCGCTTTCACATTAGATATCGCAGTTCCCGACTTGTAATGGTGAAAAACACTGCATCTCACTAAGTGACATTGTTTAATGCGGTTTTACGACGGTTCATATCTTAACCTAACCTAACATTCGCACTTGTATTAAAAAACGCTCTATTACACTGTTTCGTTCACAATTAGGATATTTGCATAACCTCACAGTTTTTCACCAACTTATTGCAGTACAGAACGCTGTATCTCGCTAAATGACATCGTTCTTTAAGGTTTCACGATGCTTGCATGCGCTTTAACGAGAATATCACAACATAGCAGTTTCGCACTTGTAACGGTACAACACGCAGTATTTGGCTTGTTCATGCCGTTTTGTGTGCTTTCACAACATTTCACCTATGGCAGTTTCGTACTCGCAATAAAACAACACTATCTCGTTAGATGACGTTGTTTTTGGTAGTTTCACGACGCTACCTAGCTTAAACTAACATAACTCAACCTAACATAACCTTCGCACTTCTATCGTTAGAAAACGTTTTACTCGCTACTTTACATTGCTTTCTACAACAATACGACAGTTTCAAGCGCTTTCACATTAGATATCACAGTTCCCAACTTGTAAAGGTGAAAAACACTGCATCTCACTAAGTGACATTGTTTAATGCGGTTTTACGACGGTTCATACCTTAACCTAACGTAACCTAACCTAACCTCACCGAACCTTACCTAACCTAACCTAACCTAACCTAACCCAACCCAACCCAACCTAACCTAACCTAACCTAACCTAAACTAACCTAACCCAACCTAACCTAACCTAACCTAACCTAACCCAACCCAACCCAACCCAACCCAACCTAACCTAACCTAACCTATTCTAACGTAACCTAACCTTACCTGACCTAACCTAACCTAACGTAACCTAACCTAACCTAACCTAACGTAACCTAACCTAACCTAACGTAACCTAACCTAACCTAACCTAACCTAACCCAACCTAACCTAACCTAACCTAACCTAACCCAACTCAACCCAACCTAACCTAATCTAACCTAACCTAGCCTAACCTAACCTAACAAAACCTAACCTAACCTAACCTAACCTAACCTAACGACGGTTGCAAGCGCTTTCACATTAGATATCGCAGTTCCCGACTTTTAATGGTGAAAAACACTGCATCTCACTAATTGACATTGTTTAATGCGGTTTTACGACGGTTCATATCTTAACCTAACCTAACATTCGCACTTGTATCTAAAAACGCTCTATTACACTGTTTTGTTCACAATTACCATATTTGCATAACCTCACAGTTTTTCACCAACTTATTGCAGTACAGAACGTTGTATCTCGCTAAATGACATTGTTCTTTAAGGTTTCACGATGCTTGCATGCGCTTTAACGAGAATATCACAATATAGCAGTTTCGCACTTGTAACGGTAGAACACGCAGTATTTGGCTTGTTCATGCCGTTTTGTGTGCTTTCACAACATTTCACCTATCGCAGTTTAATACTCGCTATAAAACAACACTATCTCGTTAGATGACGTCGTTTTTGGTAGTTTCACGACGCTACCTAGCTTAAACTAACCTAACCTAACCTAACCTTCGCACTTCTATCGTTAGAAAACGTTTTACTCGCAACTTTACAATGTTTTCTACAAGATTACGACGGTTTCATGCGCTTTCACATTAGATATCGTAGTTCCCGACTTGTAATGTTGAAAAACACTACATCTCACTAAGTGACATTGTTTAATGCGGTTTTACGACGGTTGATATGTCAACCTAACCTAACATTCGCACTTGTATCTAAAGACGCTCAATTACACTGTTTCGTTCACAATTACGATATTTGCTTGACCTCACAGTTTCTCACCAGCTTATTACAGTACAGAACGCTGTATCTCGCTAAATGACATCGTTCTTTAAGGTTTCACGATACTTGCATGCGCTTTACCGAGAATGTCAAAACATAGCAGTTTCGCACTTGTAACGGTACAACACGCAGTATTTGGCTTGTTCATGCCGTTTTGTGTGCTTTCACATTTTACCTATCGCAGTTTCGTACTCGCAATAAAACAACACTATCTCGTTAGATGACGTCGTTTTTGGTGGTTTCACGACGCTACCTAGCTTAAACTAACATAACTGAACCTAACATAACCTTCGCACTTCTATCGTTAGAAAACGTTTTACTCGCTACTTTACATTGCTTTCTACAACATTACGACGGTTTCAAGCGCTTTCACATTAGATATCGCAGTTCCCAACTTGTAAAGGTGAAAAACACTGCATCTCACGAAGTGACATTGTTTATTGCGGTTTTACGACGGTTCATACCTTAACCTAACGTAACCTAACCTAACCTAACCCAACCTAACCTAACATAACCTAACCTAACCTAACCTAACCTAACCAAACCTAACCTAACGTAACCTAACCTAACCTAACCTAACCTAACCTAACCCAACCCAACCCAACCTAACCTAACCTAACCTAACCTAAACTAACCTAACCCAACCTAACCTAACCTAACCTAACCTAACCCAACCCAACCCAACCCAACCTAACCTAACCTAAGCTAACCTAACCAAACCTAACCAAACCTAACTTAACCTAACTTAACCTAACCTAACGTAACCTAACCTAACCTAACCTATTCTAACGTAACCTAACCTTACCTGACCTAACCTAACCTAACGTAACCTAACCTAACCTAACCTAACCTAACCTAACATAACCTAACCTAACCTAACCAAACCTAACCTAACGTAACCTAACCTAACCTAACCTAACCTAATCTAACCTAACGACGTTTGCAAGCGCTTTCACATTAGATATCGCAGTTCCCGACTTGTAATGGTGAAAAACACTGCATCTCACTAAGTGACATTGTTTAATGCGGTTTTACGACGGTTCATATCTTAACCTAACCTAACATTCGTACTTGTATTGAAAAACGCTCTATTACACTGTTTCGTTCACAATTACGATATTTGCATAACCTCACAGTTTTTCACCAACTTATTGCAGTACAGAACGCTGTATCTCGCTAAATGACATCGTTCTTTAAGGTTTCACGATGCTTGCATGCGCTTTAACGAGAATATCACATTATAGCAGTTTCGCACTTGTAACGGTACAAGACGCAGTATCTGGCTAGTTCATGCCATTTTGTGTGCTTTCCCAATATTTTACCTATCGCAGTTTCGTACTCGCAATAAAACAACACTATCTCGTTAGATGACATCGTTTTGGTGGTTTCACGACGCTACCTAGCTCAAACTAACCGAACCTTCGCACTTCTATCGTTAGAAAACGTTTTATTCGCTACTTTACAAAGTTTTCTACAAGATTACGACGGTTTCATGCGCTTTCACATTAGATATCGCAGTTCCCGACTTGTAATGGTGAAAAACACAGCATCTCACTAAGTGACATTGTTTAATGCGGTTTTAGCGCGGTTCATATCTTAACCTAACCTAACCTTACCTAACCCAACCTAACCTAACCTAACCTAACCAAACCTTACCTAACATCCCTAACCTAACCTAACCTAACCTAACCAAACCTAACCTAACCTAACCAAACCTAACCTAACCTAACCTAACGTAACCTAACCTAACCTAACGACGTTTGCAAGCGCTTTCACATTAGATATCGCAGTTCCCGACTTGTAATGGTGAAAAACACTGCATCTCACTAAGTGACATTGTTTAATGCGGTTTTACGACGGTTCATATCTTAACCTAACCTAACATTCGCACTTGTATTAAAAACGCTCTATTACACTGTTTCGTTCACAATTAGGATATTTGCATAACCTCAGTTTTTCACCAACTTATTGCAGTACAGAACGCTGTATCTCGCTAAATGACATCGTTCTTTAAGGTTTCACGATGCTTGCATGCGCTTTAACGAGAATATCACAACATAGCAGTTTCGCATTTGTAAC
>NW_027464604.1:3602500-3605000 GCF_043290135.1 Rhipicephalus microplus
TTTTACGACGGTTCATATCTTAACCTAACCTAACATTTGCACTTGTATTAAAAAACGCTCTATTACACTGTTTCGTTCACAATTAGGATATTTGCATAACCTCAGTTTTTCACCAACTTATTGCAGTACAGAACGCTGTATCTCGCTAAATGACATCGTTCTTTAAGGTTTCACGATGCTTGCATGCGCTTTAACGAGAATATCACAACATAGCAGTTTCGCACTTGTAACGGTACAACACGCAGTATTTGGCTTGTTCATGCCGTTTTGTATGCTTTCACAACATTTCACCTATGGCAGTTTCGTACTCGCAATAAAACAACACTATCTCGTTAGATGACGTTGTTTTTGGTAGTTTCACGACGCTACCTAGCTTAAACTAACATAACTCAACCTAACATAACCTTCGCACTTCTATCGTTAGAAAACGTTTTACTCGCTACTTTACATTGCTTTCTACAACAATACGACTGTTTCAAGCGCTTTCACATTAGATATCACAGTTCCCAACTTGTAAAGGTGAAAAACACTGCATCTCACTAAGTGACATTGTTTAATGCGGTTTTACGACGGTTCATACCTTAACCTAACGTAACCTAACCTAACCTCACCTAACCTTACCTAACCTATCCAAACCTAACCTAACCCAACCCAACCCAACCTAACCTAACCTAACCTAACCTAAACTAACCTAACCCAACCTAACCTAACCTAACCTAACCTAACCCAACCCAACCCAACCCAACCCAACCTAACCTAACCTAAGCTAACCTAACCAAACCTAACCAAACCTAACCTAACCTAACTTAACCTAACCTAACGTAACCTAACCTAACCTAACCTATTCTAACGTAACCTAACCTTACCTGACCTAACCTAACCTAACGTAACCTAACCTAACCTAACCTAACATAACCTAACCTAACCTAACCCAACCTAACCCAACCCAACCCAACCCAACAACACCCAACCCAACCTAACCTAACCTAACCTAACCTTACCTAACCTAACCAAATTATCCTTACCTAACCTAACCTAACCTAACGTAACCTAACCTAACCTAACGTAACCTAACCTAACCTAACGTAACCTAACCTAACCTAACCTAACCCAACCTAACCTAACCTAACCTAACCTAACCCAACTCAACCCAACCTAACCTAATCTAACCTAACCTAACCTAACCTAACCTAACAAAACCTAACCTAACCTAACCTAACCTAACCTAACGACGGTTGCAAGCGCTTTCACATTAGATATCGCAGTTCCCGACTTTTAATGGTGAAAAACACTGCATCTCACTAATTGACATTGTTTAATGCGGTTTTACGACGGTTCATATCTTAACCTAACCTAACATTCGCACTTGTATCTAAAAACGCTCTATTACACTGTTTTGTTCACAATTACCATATTTGCATAACCTCACAGTTTTTCACCAACTTATTGCAGTACAGAACGTTGTATCTCGCTAAATGACATTGTTCTTTAAGGTTTCACGATGCTTGCATGCGCTTTAACGAGAATATCACAATATAGCAGTTTCGCACTTGTAACGGTAGAACACGCAGTATTTGGCTTGTTAATGCCGTTTTGTGTGCTTTCACAACATTTCACCTATCGCAGTTTAATACTCGCTATAAAACAACACTATCTCGTTAGACGACGCCGTTTTTGGTAGTTTCACGACGCTACCTAGCTTAAACTAACCTAACCTAACCTAACCTTCGCACTTCTATCGTTAGAAAACGTTTTACTCGCAACTTTACAATGTTTTCTACAAGATTACGACGGTTTCATGCGCTTTCACATTAGATATCGTAGTTCCAGACTTGTAATGTTGAAAAACACTACATCTCACTAAGTGACATTGTTTAATGCGGTTTTACGACGGTTGATATGTCAACCTAACCTAACATTCGCACTTGTATCTAAAGACGCTCAATTACACTGTTTCGTTCACAATTACGATATTTGCTTGACCTCACAGTTTCTCACCAGCTTATTACAGTACAGAACGCTGTATCTCGCTAAATGACATCGTTCTTTAAGGTTTCACGATACTTGCATGCGCTTTACCGAGAATGTCAAAACATAGCAGTTTCGCACTTGTAACGGTACAACACGCAGTATTTGGCTTGTTCATGCCGTTTTGTGTGCTTTCACATTTTACCTATCGCAGTTTCGTACTCGCAATAAAACAACACTATCTCGTTAGATGACGTCGTTTTTGGTGGTTTCACGACGCTACCTAGCTTAAACTAACTTAACTCAACCTAACATAACCTTCGCACTTCTATCGTTAGAAAACGTTTTACTCGCTACTTTACATTGCTTTCTACAACATTACGACGGTTTCAAGTGCTTTCACATTAGATATCGCAGTTCCCAACTTGTAAAGGTGAAAAACACTGCATCTCACGAAGTGACATTGTTTATTGCGGTTTTACGACGGTTCATACCTTAACCTAACGTAACCTAACCTAACCTAACCTAACCC
>NW_027464604.1:3607500-3672500 GCF_043290135.1 Rhipicephalus microplus
TTCGCACTTCTATCGTTAGAAAACGTTTTACTCGCAACTTTACAATGTTTTCTACAAGATTACGACGGTTTCATGCGCTTTCACATTAGATATCGTAGTTCCCGACTTGTAATGTTGAAAAACACTACATCTCACTAAGTGACATTGTTTAATGCGGTTTTACGACGGTTGATATGTCAACCTAACCTAACATTCGCACTTGTATCTAAAGACGCTCAATTACACTGTTTCGTTCACAATTACGATATTTGCTTGACCTCACAGTTTCTCACCAACTTATTACAGTACAGAACGCTGTATCTCGCTAAATGACATCGTTCTTTAAGGTTTCACGATACTTGCATGCGCTTTACCGAGAATGTCAAAACATAGCAGTTTCGCACTTGTAACGGTACAACACGCAGTATTTGGCTTGTTCATGCCGTTTTGTGTGCTTTCACATTTTACCTATCGCAGTTTCGTACTCGCAATAAAACAACACTATCTCGTTAGATGACGTCGTTTTTGGTGGTTTCACGACGCTACCTAGCTTAAACTAACATAACTCAACCTAACATAACCTTCGCACTTCTATCGTTAGAAAACGTTTTACTCGCTACTTTACATTGCTTTCTACAACATTACGACGGTTTCAAGCGCTTTCACATTAGATATCGCAGTTCCCAACTTGTAAAGGTGAAAAACACTGCATCTCACGAAGTGACATTGTTTATTGCGGTTTTACGACGGTTCATACCTTAACCTAACGTAACCTAACCTAACCTAACCCAACCTAACCTAACATAACCTAACCTAACCTAACCTAACCTAACCAAACCTAACCTAACCTAACCTAACCCAACCTAACCTAACATAACCTAACCTAACCTAACCTAACCTAACCAAACCTAACCTAACCTAACCTAACCTAACCTAACCTAACCTAACCTAACGACGGTTGCAAGCGCTTTCACATTAGATATCGCAGTTCCCCACTTTTAATGGTGAAAAACACTGCATCTCACTAATCGACACTGTTTAATGCGGTTTTACGACGGTTCATATCTTAACCTAACCTAACATTCGCACTTGTATCTAAAAACGCTCTATTACACTGTTTTGTTCACAATTACGATATTTGCATAACCTCACTGTTTTTCACCAACTTATTGCAGTACAGAACGCTGTATCTTCCTAAATGACATTGTTTTTTAAGGTTTCACGATGCTTGCATGCGCTTTAACGAGAATATCACAATATAGCAGTTTCGCACTTGTAACGGTAGAACACGCAGTATTTGGCTTGTTCATTCCGTTTTGTGTGCTTTCACAACATTTCACCTATCGCAGTTTAATACTCGCAATAACACAACACTATCTCGTTAGATGACGTCGTTTTTGGTAGTTTCACGACGCTACCTAGCTTAACCTAACCTAACCTAACCTAACCTTCGCACTTCTATCGTTAGAAAACGTTTTATTCGCAAGTTTACAATGTTTTCTACAAGATTACGACGGTTTCATGCGCTTTCACATTAGATATCGTAGTTCCCGACTTGTAATGTTGAAAAACACTACATCTCACTAAGTGACATTGTTTAATGCGGTTTTACGATGGTTGATATGTCAACCTAACCTAACATTCGCACTTGTATCTAAAGACGCTCAATTACACTGTTTCGTTCACAATTACGATATTTGCTTGACCTCACAGTTTCTCACCAACTTATTACAGTACAGAACGCTGTATCTCGCTAAATGACATCGTTCTTTAAGGTTTCACGATACCTGCATGCGCTTTACCGAGAATGTCACAACATAGCAGTTTCGCACTTGTAACGGTACAACACGCAGTATTTGGCTTGTTCATGCCGTTTTGTGTGCTTTCACAACATTTTACCTATCGCAGTTTCGTACTCGCAATAAAACAACACTATCTCGTTAGATGACATCGTTTTTGGTGGTTTTACGACGCTACCTAGCTCAAACTAACCGAACCTTCGCACTTCTATCGTTAGAAAACGTTTTATTCGCTACTTTACAATGTTTTCTACAAGATTACGACGGTTTCATGCGCTTTCACATTAGATATCGCAGTTCCCAACTTGTAAAGGTGAAAAACACTGCATCTCACTAAGTGACATTGTTTAATGCGGTTTTACGACGGTTCATACCTTAACCTAACGTAACCTAACCTAACCTAACCTAACCTTACCTAACCTAACCTAACCTAACCTAACCCAACCCAACCCAACCTAACCTAACCTAACCTAACCTAAACTAACCTAACCCAACCTAACCTAACCTAACCTAACCCAACCCAACCCAACCCAACCCAACCTAACCTAACCTAAGCTAACCTAACCAAACCTAACCTAACCTAACTTAACCTAACCTAACGTAACCTAACCTAACCTAACCTATTCTAACGTAACCTAACCTTACCTGACCTAACCTAACCTAACGTAACCTAACCTAACCTAACATAACCTAACGTAACCTAACCTAACCTAACCTAACCTAACCTAACCTAACGTAACCTAACCTAACCTAACCCAACCTAACCCAACCCAACCCAACCCAACCCAACAACACCCAACCCAACCTAACCTAACCTAACCTTACCTAACCTAACCAAATTATCCTTACCTAACCTAACCTAACCTAACGTAACCTAACCTAACCTAACCTAACGTAACCTAACCTAACCTAACGTAACCTAACCTAACCTAACCTAACCCAACCTAACCTAACCTAACCTAACCTAACCTAACCCAACTCAACCCAACCTAACCTAATCTAACCTAACCTAACCTGCCCTAACAAAACCTAACCTAACCTAACCTAACCTAACCTAACGACGGTTGCAAGCGCTTTCACATTAGATATCGCAGTTCCCGACTTGTAATGGTGAAAAACACTGCATCTCACTAAGTGACATTGTTTAATGCGGTTTTACGACGGTTCATATCTTAACCTAACCTAACATTCGTACTTGTATTGAAAAACGCTCTATTACACTGTTTCGTTCACAATTACAATATTTGCATAACCTCACAGTTTTTCACCAACTTATTGCAGTACAGAACGCTGTATCTCGCTAAATGACATCGTTCTTTAAGGTTTCACGATGCTTGCATGCGCTTTAACGAGAATATCACATTATAGTAGTTTCGCACTTGTAACGGTAGAAGACGCAGTATCTGGCTAGTTCATGCCATTTTGCGTGCTTTCCCAATATTTTACCTATCGCAGTTTCGTACTCGCAATAAAAAAACACTATCTCGTTAGATGACATCGTTTTTGGTGGTTTCACGACGCTACCTAGCTCAAACTAACCGAACCTTCGCACTTCTATCGTTAGAAAACGTTTTATTCGCTACTTTACAATGTTTTATACAAGATTACGACGGTTTCATGCGCTTTCACATTAGATATCGCAGTTCCCGACTTGTAATGGTGAAAAACACAGCATCTCACTAAGTGACATTGTTTAATGCGGTTTTAGCGCGGTTCATATCTTAACCTAACCTAACCTTACCTAACCCAACCTAACCTAACCTAACCTAACCAAACCTTACCTAACATCCCTAACCTAACCTAACCTAACCTAACCAAACCTAACCTAACCTAACCAAACCTAACCTAACCTAACCTAACGTAACCTAACCTAACCTAACCTAACCTAACCTAACGACGTTTGCAAGCGCTTTCACATTAGATATCGCAGTTCCCGACTTGTAATGGTGAAAAACACTGCATCTCACTAAGTGACATTGTTTAATGCGGTTTTACGACGGTTCATATCTTAACCTAACCTAACATTCGCACTTGTATTAAAAAACGCTCTATTACACTGTTTCGTTCACAATTAGGATTAACCTTACCTAACCTCACCAAATTATCCTTACCTAACCTAACCTAACCTAACGTAACCTAACCTAACCTAACCTAACGTAACCTAACCTAACCTAACGTAACCTAACCTAACCTAACCTAACCTAACCCAACCTAACCTAACCTAACCTAACCTAACCCAACTCAACCCAACCTAACCTAATCTAACCTAACCTAACCTAACCTAACCTAACAAAACCTAACCTAACCTAACCTAACCTAACGACGGTTGCAAGCGCTTTCACATTAAATATCGCAGTTCCGGACTTTTAATGGTGAAAAACACTGCATCTCACTAATTGACATTGTTTAATGCGGTTTTACGACGGTTCATATCTTAACCTAACCTAACATTCGCACTTGTATCTAAAAACGCTCTATTACACTGTTTTGTTCACAATTACCATATTTGCATAACCTCACAGTTTTTCACCAACTTATTGCAGTACAGAACGCTGTATCTTCCTAAATGACATTGTTTTTTAAGGTTTCACGATGCTTGCATGCGCTTTAACGAGAATATCACAATATAGCAGTTTCGCACTTGTAACGGTAGAACACGCAGTATTTGGCTTGTTCATTCCGTTTTGTGTGCTTTCACAACATTTCACCTATCGCAGTTTATTACTCGCAATAACACAACACTATCTCGTTAGATGACGTCGTTTTTGGTAGTTTCACGACGCTACCTAGCTTAACCTAACCTAACCTAACCTAACCTTCGCACTTCTATCGTTAGAAAACGTTTTATTCGCAAGTTTACAATGTTTTCTACAAGATTACGACGGTTTCATGCGCTTTCACATTAGATATCGTAGTTCCCGACTTGTAATGTTGAAAAACACTACATCTCACTAAGTGACATTGTTTAATGCGGTTTTACGATGGTTGATATGTCAACCTAACCTAACATTCGCACTTGTATCTAAAGACGCTCAATTACACTGTTTCGTTCACAATTACGATATTTGCTTGACCTCACAGTTTCTCACCAACTTATTACAGTACAGAACGCTGTATCTCGCTAAATGACATCGTTCTTTAAGGTTTCACGATACCTGCATGCGCTTTACCCAGAATGTCACAACATAGCAGTTTCGCACTTGTAACGGTACAACACGCAGTATTTGGCTTGTTCATGCCGTTTTGTGTGCTTTCACAACATTTTACCTATCGCAGTTTCGTACTCGCAATAAAACAACACTATCTCCTTAGATGACATCGTTTTTGGTGGTTTTACGACGCTACCTAGCTCAAACTAACCGAACCTTCGCACTTCTATCGTTAGAAAACGTTTTATTCGCTACTTTACAATGTTTTCTACAAGATTACGACGGTTTCATGCGCTTTCACATTAGATATCGCAGTTCCCAACTTGTAAAGGTGAAAAACACTGCATCTCACTAAGTGACATTGTTTAATGCGGTTTTACGACGGTTCATACCTTAACCTAACGTAACCTAACCTAACCTAACCTAACCTTACCTAACCTAACCTAACCTAACCTAACCCAACCCAACCCAACCTAACCTAACCAAACCTAACCTAAACTAACCCAACCCAACCTAACCTAACCTAAGCTAACCTAACCAAACCTAACCTAACCTAACTTAACCTAACCTAACGTAACCTAACCTAACCTAACCTATTCTAACGTAACCTAACCTTACCTGACCTAACCTAACCTAACGTAACCTAACCTAACCTAACATAACCTAACGTAACCTAACCTAACCTAACCTAACCTAACCTAACGTAACCTAACCTAACCTAACCCAACCTAACCCAACCCAACCCAACCCAACCCAACAACACCCAACCCAACCTAACCTAACCTAACCTTACCTAACCTAACCAAATTATCCTTACCTAACCTAACCTAACCTAACGTAACCTAACCTAACCTAACCTAACGTAACCTAACCTAACCTAACGTAACCTAACCTAACCTAACCTAACCCAACCTAACCTAACCTAACCTAACCTAACCCAACTCAACCCAACCTAACCTAATCTAACCTAACCTAACCTAACCTAACAAAACCTAACCTAACTTAACCTAACCTAACGACGGTTGCAAGCGCTTTCACATTAGATATCGCAGTTCCCGACTTGTAATGGTGAAAAACACTGCATCTCACTAAGTGACATTGTTTAATGCGGTTTTACGACGGTTCATATCTTAACCTAACCTAACATTCGTACTTGTATTGAAAAACGCTCTATTACACTGTTTCGTTCACAATTACGATATTTGCATAACCTCACAGTTTTTCACCAACTTATTGCAGTACAGAACGCTGTATCTCGCTAAATGACATCGTTCTTTAAGGTTTCACGATGCTTGCATGCGCTTTAACGAGAATATCACATTATAGCAGTTTCGCACTTGTAACGGTACAAGACGCAGTATCTGGCTAGTTCATGCCATTTTGTGTGCTTTCCCAATATTTTACCTATCGCAGTTTCGTACTCGCAATAAAAAAACACTATCTCGTTAGATGACATCGTTTTTGGTGGTTTCACGACGCTACCTAGCTCAAACTAACCGAACCTTCGCACTTCTATCGTTAGAAAACGTTTTATTCGCTACTTTACAATGTTTTCTACAAGATTACGACGGTTTCATGCGCTTTCACATTAGATATCGTAGTTCCCGACTTGTAATGTTGAAAAACACTACATCTCACTAAGTGACATTGTTTAATGCGGTTTTACGATGGTTGATATGTCAACCTAACCTAACATTCGCACTTGTATCTAAAGACGCTCAATTACACTGTTTCGTTCACAATTACGATATTTGCTTGACCTCACAGTTTCTCACCAACTTATTACAGTACAGAACGCTGTATCTCGCTAAATGACATCGTTCTTTAAGGTTTCACGATACTTGCATGCGCTTTAACGAGAATATCACAACATAGCAGTTTCGCACTTGTAACGGTACAACACGCAGTATTTGGCTTGTTCATGCCGTTTTGTGTGCTTTCACAACATTTCACCTATCGCAGTTTCGTACTCGCAATAAAACAACACTATCTCGTTAGATGACGTTGTTTTTGGTAGTTTCACGACGCTACCTAGCTTAAACTAACATAACTCAACCTAACATAACCTTCGCACTTCTATCGTTAGAAAACGTTTTACTCGCTACTTTACATTGCTTTCTACAACAATACGACAGTTTCAAGCGCTTTCACATTAGATATCACAGTTCCCAACTTGTAAAGGTGAAAAACACTGCATCTCACTAAGTGACATTGTTTAATGCGGTTTTACGACGGTTCATACCTTAACCTAACGTAACCTAACCTAACCTCACCTAACCTTACCTAACCTAACCTAACCTAACCTAACCTAACCCAACCCAACCCAACCTAACCTAACCTAACCTAACCTAAACTAACCTAACCCAACCTAACCTAACCTAACCTAACCTAACCCAACCCAACCCAACCCAACCTAACCTAACCTAAGCTAACCTAACCAAACCTAACCAAACCTAACCTAACCTAACTTAACCTAACCTAACGTAACCTAACCTATTCTAACGTAACCTAACCTTACCTGACCTAACCTAACCTAACCTAACCTAACATAACCTAACGTAACCTAACCTAACCTAACCTAACCTAACCTAACGTAACCTAACCTAACCTAACCCAACCTAACCCAACCCAACCCAACCCAACAACACCCAACCCAACCTAACCTAACCTAACCTAACCTTACCTAACCTCACCAAATTATCCTTACCTAACCTAACCTAACCTAACGTAACCTAACCTAACCTAACCTAACGTAACCTAACCTAACCTAACGTAACCTAACCTAACCTAACCTAACCCAACCTAACCTAACCTAACCTAACCTAACCTAACCCAACTCAACCCAACCTAACCTAATCTAACCTAACCTAACCTAACCTAACCTAACAAAACCTAACCTAACCTAACCTAACCTAACGACGGTTGCAAGCGCTTTCACATTAAATATCGCAGTTCCGGACTTTTAATGGTGAAAAACACTGCATCTCACTAATTGACATTGTTTAATGCGGTTTTACGACGGTTCATATCTTAACCTAACCTAACATTCGCACTTGTATCTAAAAACGCTCTATTACACTGTTTTGTTCACAATTACCATATTTGCATAACCTCACAGTTTTTCACCAACTTATTGCAGTACAGAACGTTGTATCTCGCTAAATGACATTGTTCTTTAAGGTTTCACGATGCTTGCATGCGCTTTTACGAGAATATCACAATATAGCAGTTTCGCACTTGTAACGGTAGAACACGCAGTATTTGGCTTGTTCATGCCGTTTTGTGTGCTTTCACAACATTTCACCTATCGCAGTTTAATACTCGCTATAAAACAACACTATCTCGTTAGATGACGTCGTTTTGGGTAGTTTCACGACGCTACCTAGCTTAAACTAACCTAACCTAACCTAACCTTCGCACTTCTATCGTTAGAAAACGTTTTACTCGCAACTTTACAATGTTTTCTACAAGATTACGACGGTTTTATGCGCTTTCACATTAGATATCGTAGTTCCCGACTTGTAATGTTGAAAAACACTACATCTCACTAAGTGACATTGTTTAATGCGGTTTTACGACGGTTGATATGTCAACCTAACCTAACATTCGCACTTGTATCTAAAGACGCTAAATTACACTGTTTCGTTCACAATTACGATATTTGCTTGACCTCACAGTTTCTCACCAGCTTATTACAGTACAGAACGCTGTATCTCGCTAAATGACATCGTTCTTTAAGGTTTCACGATACTTGCATGCGCTTTACCGAGAATGTCAAAACATAGCAGTTTCGCACTTGTAACGGTACAACACGCAGTATTTGGCTTGTTCATGCCGTTTTGTGTGCTTTCACATTTTACCTATCGCAGTTTCGTACTCGCAATAAAACAACACTATCTCGTTAGATGACGTCGTTTTTGGTGGTTTCACGACGCTACCTAGCTTAAACTAACATAACTCAACCTAACATAACCTTCGCACTTCTATCGTTAGAAAACGTTTTACTCGCTACTTTACATTGCTTTCTACAACATTACGACGGTTTCAAGCGCTTTCACAATAGATATCGCAGTTCCCAACTTGTAAAGGTGAAAAACACTGCATCTCACGAAGTGACATTGTTTATTGCGGTTTTATGACGGTTCATACCTTAACCTAACGTAACCTAGCCTAACCTAACCCAACCTAACCTAACCTAACCTAACCTAACCTAACCAAACCTAACCTAACGTAACCTAACCTAACCTAACCTAACCTAACGACGTTTGCAAGCGCTTTCAGATTAGATATCGCAGTTCCCGACTTGTAATGGTGAAAAACTGCATCTCACTAAGTGACATTGTTTAATGCGGTTTAACGATGGTTCATATCTTAACCTAACCTAACATTCGTACTTGTATTGAAAAACGCTCTATTACACTGTTTCGTTCACAATTACGATATTTGCATAACCTCACAGTTTCTCACCAACTTATTACAGTTCAGAACGCTGTATCTCGCTAAATGACATCGTTCTTTAAGGTTTCACGATACGTGCATGCGCTTTAACGAGAATATCACATTAAAGCAGTTTCGCACTTGTAACGGCACAAGACGCAGTATCTGGCTAGTTCATGCCATTTTCTGTGCTTTCCCAATATTTCACCTATCGCAGTTTCGTACTCGCAATAAAACAACACTATCTCGTTAGATGACATCGTTTTTGGTGGTTTCACGACGCTACCTAGCTCAAACTAACCGAACCTTCGCACTTCTATCGTTAGAAAACGTTTTATTCGCTACTTTACAATGTTTTCTACAAGATTACGACGGTTTCATGCGCTTTCACATTAGATATCGCAGTTCCCAACTTGTAAAGGTGAAAAACACTGCATCTCACTAAGTGACATTGTTTAATGCGGTTTTACGACGGTTCATACCTTAACGTAACGTAACCTAACCTAACCTAACCTAACCTTACCTAACCTAACCTAACCTAACCTAACCCAACCCAACCCAACCTAACCTAACCTAACCTAACCTAAACTAACCTAACCCAACCTAACCTAACCTAACCTAACCTAACCCAACCCAACCCAACCCAACCTAACCTAACCTAAGCTAACCTAACCAAACCTAACCAAACCTAACCTAACCTAACTTAACCTAACCTAACGTAACCTAACCTAACCTAACCTATTCTAACGTAACCTAACCTTACCTGACCTAACCTAACCTAACGTAACCTAACCTAACCTAACATAACCTAACGTAACCTAACCTAACCTAACCTAACCTAACCTAACCTAACGTAACCTAACCTAACCTAACCCAACCTAACCCAACCCAACCCAACCCAACCCAACAACACCCAACCCAACCTAACCTAACCTAACCTAACCTTACCTAACCTAACCAAATTATCCTTACCTAACCTAACCTAACCTAACGTAACCTAACCTAACCTAACCTAACGTAACCTAACCTAACCTAACGTAACCTAACCTAACCTAACCTAACCTAACCCAACCTAACCTAACCTATCCTAACCTAACCCAACTCAACCCAACCTAACCTAATCTAACCTAACCTAACCTAACCTAACCTAACAAAACCTAACCTAACCTAACCTAACCTAACGACGTTTGCAAGCGCTTTCACATTAGATATCGCAGTTCCCGACTTGTAATGGTGAAAAACACTGCATCTCACTAAGTGACATTGTTTAATGCGGTTTTACGACGGTTCATATCTTAACCTAACCTAACATTCGTACTTGTATTGAAAAACGCTCTATTACACTGTTTCGTTCACAATTACGATATTTGCATAACCTCACAGTTTTTCACCAACTTATTGCAGTACAGAACGCTGTATCTCGCTAAATGACATCGTTCTTTAAGGTTTCACGATGCTTGCATGCGCTTTAACGAGAATATCACATTATAGCAGTTTCGCACTTGTAACGGTACAAGACGCAGTATCTGGCTAGTTCATGCCATTTTGTGTGCTTTCCCAATATTTTACCTATCGCAGTTTCGTACTCGCAATAAAAAAACACTATCTCGTTAGATGACATCGTTTTTGGTGGTTTCACGACGCTACCTAGCTCAAACTAACCGAACCTTCGCACTTCTATCGTTAGAAAACGTTTTATTCGCTACTTTACAATGTTTTCTACAAGATTACGACGGTTTCATGCGCTTTCACATTAGATATCGCAGTTCCCGACTTGTAATGGTGAAAAACACAGCATCTCACTAAGTGACATTGTTTAATGCGGTTTTAGCGCGGTTCATATCTTAACCTAACCTAACCTTACCTAACCCAACCTAACCTAACCTAACCTAACCAAACCTTACCTAACATCCCTAACCTAACCTAACCTAACCTAACCTAACCAAACCTAACCGAACCTAACCTAACGTAACCTAACCTAACCTAACCTAACCTAACCTAACGACGTTTGCAAGCGCTTTCACATTAGATATCGCAGTTCCCGACTTGTAATGGTGAAAAACACTGCATCTCACTAAGTGACATTGTTTAATGCGGTTTTACGACGGTTCATATCTTAACCTAACTTAACATTCGCACTTGTATTAAAAAACGCTCTATTACACTGTTTCGTTCACAATAAGAATATTTGCATAACCTCACAGTTTTTCACCAACTTATTGCAGTACAGAACGCTGTATCTCGCTAAATGACATCGTTCTTTAAGGTTTCACGATGCTTGCATGCGCTTTAACGAGAATATCACAACATAGCAGTTTCGCACTTGTAACGGTACAACACGCAGTATTTGGCTTGTTCATGCCGTTTTGTGTGCTTTCACAACATTTCACCTATCGCAGTTTCGTACTCGCAATAAAACAACACTATCTCGTTAGATGACGTTGTTTTTGGTAGTTTCACGACGCTACCTAGCTTAAAATAACATAACTCAACCTAACATAACCTTCGCACTTCTATCGTTAGAAAACGTTTTACTCGCTACTTTACATTGCTTTCTACAACAATACGACAGTTTCAAGCGCTTTGACATTAGATATCACAGTTCCCAACTTGTAAAGGTGAAAAACACTGCATCTCACTAAGTGACATTGTTTAATGCGGTTTGACGACGGTTCATACCTTAACCTAACGTAACCTAACCTAACCTCACCTAACCTTACCTAACCTAACCTAACCTAACCTAACCTAACCCAACCCAACCCAACCTAACCTAACCTAACCTAACCCAACCTAACCTAACCTAACCTAACCTAACCCAACCCAACCCAACCCAACCTAACCTAACCTAAGCTAACCTAACCAAACCTAACCAAACCTAACCTAACCTAACTTAACCTAACCTAACGTAACCTAACCTATTCTAACGTAACCTAACCTTACCTGACCTAACCTAACCTAACCTAACCTAACCTAACCTAACATAACCTAACGTAACCTAACCTAACCTAACCTAACCTAACGTAACCTAACCTAACCTAACCCAACCTAACCCAACCCAACCCAACCCAACAACACCCAACCCAACCTAACCTAACCTAACCTTACCTAACCTCACCAAATTATCCTTACCTAACCTAACCTAACCTAACGTAACCTAACCTAACCTAACCTAACGTAACCTAACCTAACCTAACGTAACCTAACCTAACCTAACCTAACCTAACCCAACCTAACCTAACCTAACCTAACCTAACCCAACTCAACCCAACCTAACCTAATCTAACCTAACCTAACCTAACCTAACCTAACAAAACCTAACCTAACCTAACCTAACGTAACGACGGTTGCAAGCGCTTTCACATTAAATATCGCAGTTCCGGACTTTTAATGGTGAAAAACACTGCATCTCACTAATTGACATTGTTTAATGCGGTTTTACGACGGTTCATATGTTAACCTAACCTAACATTCGCACTTGTATCTAAAAACGCTCTATTACACTGTTTTGTTCACAATTACCATATTTGCATAACCTCACAGTTTTTCACCAACTTATTGCAGTACAGAACGCTGTATCTTCCTAAATGACATTGTTTTTTAAGGTTTCACGATGCTTGCATGCGCTTTAACGAGAATATCACAATATAGCAGTTTCGCACTTGTAACGGTAGAACACGCAGTATTTGGCTTGTTCATTCCGTTTTGTGTGCTTTCACAACATTTCACCTATCGCAGTTTAATACTCGCAATAACACAACACTATCTCGTTAGATGACGTCGTTTTTGGTAGTTTCACGACGCTACCTAGCTTAACCTAACCTAACCTAACCTAACCTTCGCACTTCTATCGTTAGAAAACGTTTTATTCGCAAGTTTACAATGTTTTCTACAAGATTACGACGGTTTCATGCGCTTTCACATTAGATATCGTAGTTCCCGACTTGTAATGTTGAAAAACACTACATCTCACTAAGTGACATTGTTTAATGCGGTTTTACGATGGTTGATATGTCAACCTAACCTAACATTCGCACTTGTATCTAAAGACGCTCAATTACACTGTTTCGTTCACAATTACGATATTTGCTTGACCTCACAGTTTCTCACCAACTTATTACAGTACAGAACGCTGTATCTCGCTAAATGACATCGTTCTTTAAGGTTTCACGATACTTGCATGCGCTTTACCCAGAATGTCACAACATAGCAGTTTCGCACTTGTAACGGTACAACACGCAGTATTTGGCTTGTTCATGCCGTTTTGTGTGCTTTCACAACATTTTACCTATCGCAGTTTCGTACTCGCAATAAAACAACACTATCTCGTTAGATGACATCGTTTTTGGTGGTTTTACGACGCTACCTAGCTCAAACTAACCGAACCTTCGCACTTCTATCGTTAGAAAACGTTTTATTCGCTACTTTACAATGTTTTCTACAAGATTACGACGGTTTCATGCGCTTTCACATTAGATATCGCAGTTCCCAACTTGTAAAGGTGAAAAACACTGCATCTCACTAAGTGACATTGTTTAATGCGGTTTTACGACGGTTCATACCTTAACCTAACGTAACCTAACCTAACCTAACCTAACCTTACCTAACCTAACCTAACCTAACCCAACCCAACCCAACCTAACCTAACCTAACCTAACCTAAACTAACCTAACCCAACCTAACCTAACCTAACCTAACCCAACCCAACCCAACCCAACCCAACCTAACCTAACCTAAGCTAACCTAACCAAACCTAACCTAACCTAACTTAACCTAACCTAACGTAACCTAACCTAACCTAACCTATTCTAACGTAACCTAACCTTACCTGACCTAACCTAACCTAACGTAACCTAACCTAACCTAACATAACCTAACGTAACCTAACCTAACCTAACCTAACCTAACCTAACCTAACCTAACCTAACCCAACCTAACCCAACCCAACCCAACCCAACAACACCCAACCCAACCTAACCTAACCTAACCTTACCTAACCTAACCAAATTATCCTTACCTAACCTAACCTAACCTAACGTAACCTAACCTAACCTAACCTAACGTAACCTAACCTAACCTAACGTAACCTAACCTAACCTAACCTAACCCAACCTAACCTAACCTAACCTAACCTAACCCAACTCAACCCAACCTAACCTAATCTAACCTAACCTAACCTAACCTAACAAAACCTAACCTAACCTAACCTAACCTAACCTAACGACGGTTGCAAGCGCTTTCACATTAGATATCGCAGTTCCCGACTTGTAATGGTGAAAAACACTGCATCTCACTAAGTGACATTGTTTAATGCGGTTTTACGACGGTTCATATCTTAACCTAACCTAACATTCGTACTTGTATTGAAAAACGCTCTATTACACTGTTTCGTTCACAATTACGATATTTGCATAACCTCACAGTTTTTCACCAACTTATTGCAGTACAGAACGCTGTATCTCGCTAAATGACATCGTTCTTTAAGGTTTCACGATGCTTGCATGCGCTTTAACGAGAATATCACATTATAGCAGTTTCGCACTTGTAACGGTACAAGACGCAGTATCTGGCTAGTTCATGCCATTTTGTGTGCTTTCCCAATATTTTACCTATCGCAGTTTCGTACTCGCAATAAAAAAACACTATCTCGTTAGATGACATCGTTTTTGGTGGATTCACGACGCTACCTAGCTCAAACTAACCGAACCTTCGCACTTCTATCGTTAGAAAACGTTTTATTCGCTACTTTACAATGTTTTCTACAAGATTACGACGGTTTCATGCGCTTTCACATTAGATATCGCAGTTCCCGACTTGTAATGGTGAAAAACACAGCATCTCACTAAGTGACATTGTTTAATGCGGTTTTAGCGCGGTTCATATCTTAACCTAACCTAACCTTACCTAACCCAACCTAACCTAACCTAACCTAACCAAACCTTACCTAACATCCCTAACCTAACCTAACCTAACCTAACCTAACCAAACCTAACCGAACCTAACCTAACGTAACCTAACCTAACCTAACCTAACCTAACCTAACGACGTTTGCAAGCGCTTTCACATTAGATATCGCAGTTCCCGACTTGTAATGGTGAAAAACACTGCATCTCACTAAGTGACATTGTTTAATGCGGTTTTACGACGGTTCATATCTTAACCTAACCTAACATTCGCACTTGTATTAAAAAACGCTCTATTACACTGTTTCGTTCACAATAAGAATATTTGCATAACCTCACAGTTTTTCACCAACTTATTGCAGTACAGAACGCTGTATCTCGCTAAATGACATCGTTCTTTAAGGTTTCACGATGCTTGCATGCGCTTTAACGAGAATATCACAACATAGCAGTTTCGCACTTGTAACGGTACAACACGCAGTATTTGGCTTGTTCATGCCGTTTTGTGTGCTTTCACAACATTTCACCTATCGCAGTTTCGTACTCGCAATAAAACAACACTATCTCGTTAGATGACGTTGTTTTTGGTAGTTTCACGACGCTACCTAGCTTAAACTAACATAACTCAACCTAACATAACCTTCGCACTTCTATCGTTAGAAAACGTTTTACTCGCTACTTTACATTGCTTTCTACAACAATACGACAGTTTCAAGCGCTTTCACATTAGATATCACAGTTCCCAACTTGTAAAGGTGAAAAACACTGCATCTCACTAAGTGACATTGTTTAATGCGGTTTTACGACGGTTCATACCTTAACCTAACGTAACCTAACCTAACCTCACCTAACCTTACCTAACCTAATCTAACCTAACCTAACCTAACCCAACCCAACCCAACCTAACCTAACCTAACCTAACCTAAACTAACCTAACCCAACCTAACCTAACCTAACCTAACCTAACCCAACCCAACCCAACCCAACCTAACCTAACCTAAGCTAACCTAACCAAACCTAACCAAACCTAACCTAACCTAACTTAACCTAACCTAACGTAACCTAACCTATTCTAACGTAACCTAACCTTACCTGACCTAACCTAACCTAACCTAACCTAACCTAACATAACCTAACGTAACCTAACCTAACCTAACCTAACCTAACGTAACCTAACCTAACCTAACCCAACCTAACCCAACCCAACCCAACCCAACAACACCCAACCCAACCTAACCTAACCTAACCTAACCTTACCTAACCTCACCAAATTATCCTTACCTAACCTAACCTAACCTAACGTAACCTAACCTAACCTAACCTAACGTAACCTAACCTAACCTAACGTAACCTAACCTAACCTAACCTAACCTAACCCAACCTAACCTAACCTAACCTAACCTAACCCAACTCAACCCAACCTAACCTAATCTAACCTAACCTAACCTAACCTAACCTAACAAAACCTAACCTAACCTAACCTAACCTAACGACGGTTGCAAGCGCTTTCACATTAAATATCGCTGTTCCGGACTTTTAATGGTGAAAAACACTGCATCTCACTAATTGACATTGTTTAATGCGGTTTTACGACGGTTCATATCTTAACCTAACCTAACATTCGCACTTGTATCTAAAAACGCTCTATTACACTGTTTTGTTCACAATTACCATATTTGCATAACCTCACAGTTTTTCACCAACTTATTGCAGTACAGAACGCTGTATCTTCCTAAATGACATTGTTTTTTAAGGTTTCACGATGCTTGCATGCGCTTTAACGAGAATATCACAATATAGCAGTTTCGCACTTGTAACGGTAGAACACGCAGTATTTGGCTTGTTCATTCCGTTTTGTGTGCTTTCACAACATTTCACCTATCGCAGTTTAATACTCGCAATAACACAACACTATCTCGTTAGATGACGTCGTTTTTGGTAGTTTCACGACGCTACCTAGCTTAACCTAACCTAACCTAACCTAACCTTCGCACTTCTATCGTTAGAAAACGTTTTATTCGCAAGTTTACAATGTTTTCTACAAGATTACGACGGTTTCATGCGCTTTCACATTAGATATCGTAGTTCCCGACTTGTAATGTTGAAAAACACTACATCTCACTAAGTGACATTGTTTAATGCGGTTTTACGATGGTTGATATGTCAACCTAACCTAACATTCGCACTTGTATCTAAAGACGCTCAATTACACTGTTTCGTTCACAATTACGATATTTGCTTGACCTCACAGTTTCTCACCAACTTATTACAGTACAGAACGCTGTATCTCGCTAAATGACATCGTTCTTTAAGGTTTCACGATACTTGCATGCGCTTTACCCAGAATGTCACAACATAGCAGTTTCGCACTTGTAACGGTACAACACGCAGTATTTGGCTTGTTCATGCCGTTTTGTGTGCTTTCACAACATTTTACCTATCGCAGTTTCGTACTCGCAATAAAACAACACTATCTCGTTAGATGACATCGTTTTTGGTGGTTTTACGACGCTACCTAGCTCAAACTAACCGAACCTTCGCACTTCTATCGTTAGAAAACGTTTTATTCGCTACTTTACAATGTTTTCTACAAGATTACGACGGTTTCATGCGCTTTCACATTAGATATCGCAGTTCCCAACTTGTAAAGGTGAAAAACACTGCATCTCACTAAGTGACATTGTTTAATGCGGTTTTACGACGGTTCATACCTTAACCTAACGTAACCTAACCTAACCTAACCTAACCTTACCTAACCTAACCTAACCTAACCCAACCCAACCCAACCTAACCTAACCTAACCTAACCTAAACTAACCTAACCCAACCTAACCTAACCTAACCTAACCCAACCCAACCCAACCCAACCCAACCTAACCTAACCTAAGCTAACCTAACCAAACCTAACCTAACCTAACTTAACCTAACCTAACGTAACCTAACCTAACCTAACCTATTCTAACGTAACCTAACCTTACCTGACCTAACCTAACCTAACGTAACCTAACCTAACCTAACATAACCTAACGTAACCTAACCTAACCTAACCTAACCTAACCTAACCTAACCTAACCTAACCTAACCCAACCTAACCCAACCCAACCCAACCCAACAACACCCAACCCAACCTAACCTAACCTAACCTTACCTAACCTAACCAAATTATCCTTACCTAACCTAACCTAACCTAACGTAACCTAACCTAACCTAACCTAACGTAACCTAACCTAACCTAACGTAACCTAACCTAACCTAACCTAACCCAACCTAACCTAACCTAACCTAACCTAACCCAACTCAACCCAACCTAACCTAATCTAACCTAACCTAACCTAACCTAACAAAACCTAACCTAACCTAACCTAACCTAACCTAACGACGGTTGCAAGCGCTTTCACATTAGATATCGCAGTTCCCGACTTGTAATGGTGAAAAACACTGCATCTCACTAAGTGACATTGTTTAATGCGGTTTTACGACGGTTCATATCTTAACCTAACCTAACATTCGTACTTGTATTGAAAAACGCTCTATTACACTGTTTCGTTCACAATTACGATATTTGCATAACCTCACAGTTTTTCACCAACTTATTGCAGTACAGAACGCTGTATCTCGCTAAATGACATCGTTCTTTAAGGTTTCACGATGCTTGCATGCGCTTTAACGAGAATATCACATTATAGCAGTTTCGCACTTGTAACGGTACAAGACGCAGTATCTGGCTAGTTCATGCCATTTTGTGTGCTTTCCCAATATTTTACCTATCGCAGTTTCGTACTCGCAATAAAAAAACACTATCTCGTTAGATGACATCGTTTTTGGTGGATTCACGACGCTACCTAGCTCAAACTAACCGAACCTTCGCACTTCTATCGTTAGAAAACGTTTTATTCGCTACTTTACAATGTTTTCTACAAGATTACGACGGTTTCATGCGCTTTCACATTAGATATCGCAGTTCCCGACTTGTAATGGTGAAAAACACAGCATCTCACTAAGTGACATTGTTTAATGCGGTTTTAGCGCGGTTCATATCTTAACCTAACCTAACCTTACCTAACCCAACCTAACCTAACCTAACCTAACCAAACCTTACCTAACATCCCTAACCTAACCTAACCTAACCTAACCTAACCAAACCTAACCGAACCTAACCTAACGTAACCTAACCTAACCTAACCTAACCTAACCTAACGACGTTTGCAAGCGCTTTCACATTAGATATCGCAGTTCCCGACTTGTAATGGTGAAAAACACTGCATCTCACTAAGTGACATTGTTTAATGCGGTTTTACGACGGTTCATATCTTAACCTAACCTAACATTCGCACTTGTATTAAAAAACGCTCTATTACACTGTTTCGTTCACAATAAGAATATTTGCATAACCTCACAGTTTTTCACCAACTTATTGCAGTACAGAACGCTGTATCTCGCTAAATGACATCGTTCTTTAAGGTTTCACGATGCTTGCATGCGCTTTAACGAGAATATCACAACATAGCAGTTTCGCACTTGTAACGGTACAACACGCAGTATTTGGCTTGTTCATGCCGTTTTGTGTGCTTTCACAACATTTCACCTATCGCAGTTTCGTACTCGCAATAAAACAACACTATCTCGTTAGATGACGTTGTTTTTGGTAGTTTCACGACGCTACCTAGCTTAAACTAACATAACTCAACCTAACATAACCTTCGCACTTCTATCGTTAGAAAACGTTTTACTCGCTACTTTACATTGCTTTCTACAACAATACGACAGTTTCAAGCGCTTTCACATTAGATATCACAGTTCCCAACTTGTAAAGGTGAAAAACACTGCATCTCACTAAGTGACATTGTTTAATGCGGTTTTACGACGGTTCATACCTTAACCTAACGTAACCTAACCTAACCTCACCTAACCTTACCTAACCTAATCTAACCTAACCTAACCTAACCCAACCCAACCCAACCTAACCTAACCTAACCTAACCTAAACTAACCTAACCCAACCTAACCTAACCTAACCTAACCTAACCCAACCCAACCCAACCCAACCTAACCTAACCTAAGCTAACCTAACCAAACCTAACCAAACCTAACCTAACCTAACTTAACCTAACCTAACGTAACCTAACCTATTCTAACGTAACCTAACCTTACCTGACCTAACCTAACCTAACCTAACCTAACCTAACATAACCTAACGTAACCTAACCTAACCTAACCTAACCTAACGTAACCTAACCTAACCTAACCCAACCTAACCCAACCCAACCCAACCCAACAACACCCAACCCAACCTAACCTAACCTAACCTAACCTTACCTAACCTCACCAAATTATCCTTACCTAACCTAACCTAACCTAACGTAACCTAACCTAACCTAACCTAACGTAACCTAACCTAACCTAACGTAACCTAACCTAACCTAACCTAACCTAACCCAACCTAACCTAACCTAACCTAACCTAACCCAACTCAACCCAACCTAACCTAATCTAACCTAACCTAACCTAACCTAACCTAACAAAACCTAACCTAACCTAACCTAACCTAACGACGGTTGCAAGCGCTTTCACATTAAATATCGCTGTTCCGGACTTTTAATGGTGAAAAACACTGCATCTCACTAATTGACATTGTTTAATGCGGTTTTACGACGGTTCATATCTTAACCTAACCTAACATTCGCACTTGTATCTAAAAACGCTCTATTACACTGTTTTGTTCACAATTACCATATTTGCATAACCTCACAGTTTTTCACCAACTTATTGCAGTACAGAACGCTGTATCTTCCTAAATGACATTGTTTTTTAAGGTTTCACGATGCTTGCATGCGCTTTAACGAGAATATCACAATATAGCAGTTTCGCACTTGTAACGGTAGAACACGCAGTATTTGGCTTGTTCATTCCGTTTTGTGTGCTTTCACAACATTTCACCTATCGCAGTTTAATACTCGCAATAACACAACACTATCTCGTTAGATGACGTCGTTTTTGGTAGTTTCACGACGCTACCTAGCTTAACCTAACCTAACCTAACCTAACCTTCGCACTTCTATCGTTAGAAAACGTTTTATTCGCAAGTTTACAATGTTTTCTACAAGATTACGACGGTTTCATGCGCTTTCACATTAGATATCGCAGTTCCCGACTTGTAATGTTGAAAAACACTACATCTCACTAAGTGACATTGTTTAATGCGGTTTTACGATGGTTGATATGTCAACCTAACCTAACATTCGCACTTGTATCTAAAGACGCTCAATTACACTGTTTCGTTCACAATTACGATATTTGCTTGACCTCACAGTTTCTCACCAACTTATTACAGTACAGAACGCTGTATCTCGCTAAATGACATCGTTCTTTAAGGTTTCACGATACCTGCATGCGCTTTACCCAGAATGTCACAACATAGCAGTTTCGCACTTGTAACGGTACAACACGCAGTATTTGGCTTGTTCATGCCGTTTTGTGTGCTTTCACAACATTTTACCTATCGCAGTTTCGTACTCGCAATAAAACAACACTATCTCGTTAGATGACATCGTTTTTGGTGGTTTTACGACGCTACCTAGCTCAAACTAACCGAACCTTCGCACTTCTATCGTTAGAAAACGTTTTATTCGCTACTTTACAATGTTTTCTACAAGATTACGACGGTTTCATGCGCTTTCACATTAGATATCGCAGTTCCCAACTTGTAAAGGTGAAAAACACTGCATCTCACTAAGTGACATTGTTTAATGCGGTTTTACGACGGTTCATACCTTAACCTAACGTAACCTAACCTAACCTAACCTAACCTTACCTAACCTAACCTAACCTAACCCAACCCAACCCAACCTAACCTAACCTAACCTAACCTAAACTAACCTAACCCAACCTAACCTAACCTAACCTAACCCAACCCAACCCAACCCAACCCAACCTAACCTAACCTAAGCTAACCTAACCAAACCTAACCTAACCTAACTTAACCTAACCTAACGTAACCTAACCTAACCTAACCTATTCTAACGTAACCTAACCTTACCTGACCTAACCTAACCTAACGTAACCTAACCTAACCTAACATAACCTAACGTAACCTAACCTAACCTAACCTAACCTAACCCAACCTAACCCAACCCAACCCAACCCAACAACACCCAACCCAACCTAACCTAACCTAACCTTACCTAACCTAACCAAATTATCCTTACCTAACCTAACCTAACCTAACGTAACCTAACCTAACCTAACCTAACGTAACCTAACCTAACCTAACGTAACCTAACCTAACCTAACCTAACCCAACCTAACCTAACCTAACCTAACCTAACCCAACTCAACCCAACCTAACCTAATCTAACCTAACCTAACCTAACCTAACAAAACCTAACCTAACCTAACCTAACCTAACCTAACCTAACGACGGTTGCAAGCGCTTTCACATTAGATATCGCAGTTCCCGACTTGTAATGGTGAAAAACACTGCATCTCACTAAGTGACATTGTTTAATGCGGTTTTACGACGGTTCATATCTTAACCTAACCTAACATTCGTACTTGTATTGAAAAACGCTCTATTACACTGTTTCGTTCACAATTACGATATTTGCATAACCTCACAGTTTTTCACCAACTTATTGCAGTACAGAACGCTGTATCTCGCTAAATGACATCGTTCTTTAAGGTTTCACGATGCTTGCATGCGCTTTAACGAGAATATCACATTATAGCAGTTTCGCACTTGTAACGGTACAAGACGCAGTATCTGGCTAGTTCATGCCATTTTGTGTGCTTTCCCAATATTTTACCTATCGCAGTTTCGTACTCGCAATAAAAAAACACTATCTCGTTAGATGACATCGTTTTTGGTGGTTTCACGACGCTACCTAGCTCAAACTAACCGAACCTTCGCACTTCTATCGTTAGAAAACGTTTTATTCGCTACTTTACAATGTTTTCTACAAGATTACGACGGTTTCATGCGCTTTCACATTAGATATCGCAGTTCCCGACTTGTAATGGTGAAAAACACAGCATCTCACTAAGTGACATTGTTTAATGCGGTTTTAGCGCGGTTCATATCTTAACCTAACCTAACCTTACCTAACCCAACCTAACCTAACCTAACCTAACCAAACCTTACCTAACATCCCTAACCTAACCTAACCTAACCTAACCTAACCAAACCTAACCGAACCTAACCTAACGTAACCTAACCTAACCTAACCTAACCTAACCTAACGACGTTTGCAAGCGCTTTCACATTAGATATCGCAGTTCCCGACTTGTAATGGTGAAAAACACTGCATCTCACTAAGTGACATTGTTTAATGCGGTTTTACGACGGTTCATATCTTAACCTAACCTAACATTCGCACTTGTATTAAAAAACGCTCTATTACACTGTTTCGTTCACAATAAGAATATTTGCATAACCTCACAGTTTTTCACCAACTTATTGCAGTACAGAACGCTGTATCTCGCTAAATGACATCGTTCTTTAAGGTTTCACGATGCTTGCATGCGCTTTAACGAGAATATCACAACATAGCAGTTTCGCACTTGTAACGGTACAACACGCAGTATTTGGCTTGTTCATGCCGTTTTGTGTGCTTTCACAACATTTCACCTATCGCAGTTTCGTACTCGCAATAAAACAACACTATCTCGTTAGATGACGTTGTTTTTGGTAGTTTCACGACGCTACCTAGCTTAAACTAACATAACTCAACCTAACATAACCTTCGCACTTCTATCGTTAGAAAACGTTTTACTCGCTACTTTACATTGCTTTCTACAACAATACGACAGTTTCAAGCGCTTTCACATTAGATATCACAGTTCCCAACTTGTAAAGGTGAAAAACACTGCATCTCACTAAGTGACATTGTTTAATGCGGTTTTACGACGGTTCATACCTTAACCTAACGTAACCTAACCTAACCTCACCTAACCTTACCTAACCTAACCTAACCTAACCTAACCTAACCCAACCCAACCCAACCTAACCTAACCTAACCTAACCTAAACTAACCTAACCCAACCTAACCTAACCTAACCTAACCTAACCCAACCCAACCCAACCCAACCTAACCTAACCTAAGCTAACCTAACCAAACCTAACCAAACCTAACCTAACCTAACTTAACCTAACCTAACGTAACCTAACCTATTCTAACGTAACCTAACCTTACCTGACCTAACCTAACCTAACCTAACCTAACCTAACATAACCTAACGTAACCTAACCTAACCTAACCTAACGTAACCTAACCTAACCTAACCCAACCTAACCCAACCCAACCCAACCCAACAACACCCAACCCAACCTAACCTAACCTAACCTAACCTTACCTAACCTCACCAAATTATCCTTACCTAACCTAACCTAACCTAACGTAACCTAACCTAACCTAACCTAACGTAACCTAACCTAACCTAACGTAACCTAACCTAACCTAACCTAACCTAACCCAACCTAACCTAACCTAACCTAACCTAACCCAACTCAACCCAACCTAACCTAATCTAACCTAACCTAACCTAACCTAACCTAACAAAACCTAACCTAACCTAACCTAACCTAACGACGGTTGCAAGCGCTTTCACATTAAATATCGCTGTTCCGGACTTTTAATGGTGAAAAACACTGCATCTCACTAATTGACATTGTTTAATGCGGTTTTACGACGGTTCATATCTTAACCTAACCTAACATTCGCACTTGTATCTAAAAACGCTCTATTACACTGTTTTGTTCACAATTACCATATTTGCATAACCTCACAGTTTTTCACCAACTTATTGCAGTACAGAACGCTGTATCTTCCTAAATGACATTGTTTTTTAAGGTTTCACGATGCTTGCATGCGCTTTAACGAGAATATCACAATATAGCAGTTTCGCACTTGTAACGGTAGAACACGCAGTATTTGGCTTGTTCATTCCGTTTTGTGTGCTTTCACAACATTTCACCTATCGCAGTTTAATACTCGCAATAACACAACACTATCTCGTTAGATGACGTCGTTTTTGGTAGTTTCACGACGCTACCTAGCTTAACCTAACCTAACCTAACCTAACCTTCGCACTTCTATCGTTAGAAAACGTTTTATTCGCAAGTTTACAATGTTTTCTACAAGATTACGACGGTTTCATGCGCTTTCACATTAGATATCGTAGTTCCCGACTTGTAATGTTGAAAAACACTACATCTCACTAAGTGACATTGTTTAATGCGGTTTTACGATGGTTGATATGTCAACCTAACCTAACATTCGCACTTGTATCTAAAGACGCTCAATTACACTGTTTCGTTCACAATTACGATATTTGCTTGACCTCACAGTTTCTCACCAACTTATTACAGTACAGAACGCTGTATCTCGCTAAATGACATCGTTCTTTAAGGTTTCACGATACCTGCATGCGCTTTACCCAGAATGTCACAACATAGCAGTTTCGCACTTGTAACGGTACAACACGCAGTATTTGGCTTGTTCATGCCGTTTTGTGTGCTTTCACAACATTTTACCTATCGCAGTTTCGTACTCGCAATAAAACAACACTATCTCGTTAGATGACATCGTTTTTGGTGGTTTTACGACGCTACCTAGCTCAAACTAACCGAACCTTCGCACTTCTATCGTTAGAAAACGTTTTATTCGCTACTTTACAATGTTTTCTACAAGATTACGACGGTTTCATGCGCTTTCACATTAGATATCGCAGTTCCCAACTTGTAAAGGTGAAAAACACTGCATCTCACTAAGTGACATTGTTTAATGCGGTTTTACGACGGTTCATACCTTAACCTAACGTAACCTAACCTAACCTAACCTAACCTAACCTTACCTAACCTAACCTAACCTAACCCAACCCAACCCAACCTAACCTAACCTAACCTAACCTAAACTAACCTAACCCAACCTAACCTAATCTAACCTAACCCAACCCAACCCAACCCAACCTAACCTAACCTAAGCTAACCTAACCAAACCTAACCTAACCTAACTTAACCTAACCTAACGTAACCTAACCTAACCTAACCTATTCTAACGTAACCTAACCTTACCTGACCTAACCTAACCTAACGTAACCTAACCTAACCTAACATAACCTAACGTAACCTAACCTAACCTAACCTAACCTAACCTAACGTAACCTAACCTAACCTAACCCAACCTAACCCAACCCAACCCAACCCAACCCAACAACACCCAACCCAACCTAACCTAACCTAACCTTACCTAACCTAACCAAATTATCCTTACCTAACCTAACCTAACCTAACGTAACCTAACCTAACCTAACCTAACGTAACCTAACCTAACCTAACGTAACCTAACCTAACCTAACCTAACCCAACCTAACCTAACCTAACCTAACCTAACCCAACTCAACCCAACCTAACCTAATCTAACCTAACCTAACCTAACCTAACAAAACCTAACCTAACCTAACCTAACCTAACCTAACGACGGTTGCAAGCGCTTTCACATTAGATATCGCAGTTCCCGACTTGTAATGGTGAAAAACACTGCATCTCACTAAGTGACATTGTTTAATGCGGTTTTACGACGGTTCATATCTTAACCTAACCTAACATTCGTACTTGTATTGAAAAACGCTCTATTACACTGTTTCGTTCACAATTACGATATTTGCATAACCTCACAGTTTTTCACCAACTTATTGCAGTACAGAACGCTGTATCTCGCTAAATGACATCGTTCTTTAAGGTTTCACGATGCTTGCATGCGCTTTAACGAGAATATCACATTATAGCAGTTTCGCACTTGTAACGGTACAAGACGCAGTATCTGGCTAGTTCATGCCATTTTGTGTGCTTTCCCAATATTTTACCTATCGCAGTTTCGTACTCGCAATAAAAAAACACTATCTCGTTAGATGACATCGTTTTTGGTGGTTTCACGACGCTACCTAGCTCAAACTAACCGAACCTTCGCACTTCTATCGTTAGAAAACGTTTTATTCGCTACTTTACAATGTTTTCTACAAGATTACGACGGTTTCATGCGCTTTCACATTAGATATCGCAGTTCCCGACTTGTAATGGTGAAAAACACAGCATCTCACTAAGTGACATTGTTTAATGCGGTTTTAGCGCGGTTCATATCTTAACCTAACCTAACCTTACCTAACCCAACCTAACCTAACCTAACCTAACCAAACCTTACCTAACATCCCTAACCTAACCTAACCTAACCTAACCTAACCAAACCTAACCGAACCTAACCTAACGTAACCTAACCTAACCTAACCTAACCTAACCTAACCTAACGACGTTTGCAAGCGCTTTCACATTAGATATCGCAGTTCCCGACTTGTAATGGTGAAAAACACTGCATCTCACTAAGTGACATTGTTTAATGCGGTTTTACGACGGTTCATATCTTAACCTAACCTAACATTCGCACTTGTATTAAAAAACGCTCTATTACACTGTTTCGTTCACAATAAGAATATTTGCATAACCTCACAGTTTTTCACCAACTTATTGCAGTACAGAACGCTGTATCTCGCTAAATGACATCGTTCTTTAAGGTTTCACGATGCTTGCATGCGCTTTAACGAGAATATCACAACATAGCAGTTTCGCACTTGTAACGGTACAACACGCAGTATTTGGCTTGTTCATGCCGTTTTGTGTGCTTTCACAACATTTCACCTATCGCAGTTTCGTACTCGCAATAAAACAACACTATCTCGTTAGATGACGTTGTTTTTGGTAGTTTCACGACGCTACCTAGCTTAAACTAACATAACTCAACCTAACATAACCTTCGCACTTCTATCGTTAGAAAACGTTTTACTCGCTACTTTACATTGCTTTCTACAACAATACGACAGTTTCAAGCGCTTTCACATTAGATATCACAGTTCCCAACTTGTAAAGGTGAAAAACACTGCATCTCACTAAGTGACATTGTTTAATGCGGTTTTACGACGGTTCATACCTTAACCTAACGTAACCTAACCTAACCTCACCTAACCTTACCTAACCTAACCTAACCTAACCTAACCTAACCCAACCCAACCCAACCTAACCTAACCTAACCTAACCTAAACTAACCTAACCCAACCTAACCTAACCTAACCTAACCTAACCCAACCCAACCCAACCCAACCTAACCTAACCTAAGCTAACCTAACCAAACCTAACCAAACCTAACCTAACCTAACTTAACCTAACCTAACGTAACCTAACCTATTCTAACGTAACCTAACCTTACCTGACCTAACCTAACCTAACCTAACCTAACATAACCTAACGTAACCTAACCTAACCTAACCTAACGTAACCTAACCTAACCTAACCCAACCTAACCCAACCCAACCCAACCCAACAACACCCAACCCAACCTAACCTAACCTAACCTAACCTTACCTAACCTCACCAAATTATCCTTACCTAACCTAACCTAACCTAACGTAACCTAACCTAACCTAACCTAACGTAACCTAACCTAACCTAACGTAACCTAACCTAACCTAACCTAACCTAAACCAACCTAACCTAACCTAACCTAACCTAACCCAACTCAACCCAACCTAACCTAATCTAACCTAACCTAACCTAACCTAACCTAACAAAACCTAACCTAACCTAACCTAACCTAACGACGGTTGCAAGCGCTTTCACATTAAATATCGCAGTTCCGGACTTTTAATGGTGAAAAACACTGCATCTCACTAATTGACATTGTTTAATGCGGTTTTACGACGGTTCATATCTTAACCTAACCTAACATTCGCACTTGTATCTAAAAACGCTCTATTACACTGTTTTGTTCACAATTACCATATTTGCATAACCTCACAGTTTTTCACCAACTTATTGCAGTACAGAACGCTGTATCTTCCTAAATGACATTGTTTTTTAAGGTTTCACGATGCTTGCATGCGCTTTAACGAGAATATCACAATATAGCAGTTTCGCACTTGTAACGGTAGAACACGCAGTATTTGGCTTGTTCATTCCGTTTTGTGTGCTTTCACAACATTTCACCTATCGCAGTTTAATACTCGCAATAACACAACACTATCTCGTTAGATGACGTCGTTTTTGGTAGTTTCACGACGCTACCTAGCTTAACCTAACCTAACCTACCCTAACCTTCGCACTTCTATCGTTAGAAAACGTTTTATTCGCAAGTTTACAATGTTTTCTACAAGATTACGACGGTTTCATGCGCTTTCACATTAGATATCGTAGTTCCCGACTTGTAATGTTGAAAAACACTACATCTCACTAAGTGACATTGTTTAATGCGGTTTTACGATGGTTGATATGTCAACCTAACCTAACATTCGCACTTGTATCTAAAGACGCTCAATTACACTGTTTCGTTCACAATTACGATATTTGCTTGACCTCACAGTTTCTCACCAACTTATTACAGTACAGAACGCTGTATCTCGCTAAATGACATCGTTCTTTAAGGTTTCACGATACCTGCATGCGCTTTACCCAGAATGTCACAACATAGCAGTTTCGCACTTGTAACGGTACAACACGCAGTATTTGGCTTGTTCATGCCGTTTTGTGTGCTTTCACAACATTTTACCTATCGCAGTTTCGTACTCGCAATAAAACAACACTATCTCGTTAGATGACATCGTTTTTGGTGGTTTTACGACGCTACCTAGCTCAAACTAACCGAACCTTCGCACTTCTATCGTTAGAAAACGTTTTATTCGCTACTTTACAATGTTTTCTACAAGATTACGACGGTTTCATGCGCTTTCACATTAGATATCGCAGTTCCCAACTTGTAAAGGTGAAAAACACTGCATCTCACTAAGTGACATTGTTTAATGCGGTTTTACGACGGTTCATACCTTAACCTAACGTAACCTAACCTAACCTAACCTAACCTTACCTAACCTAACCTAACCTAACCTAACCCAACCCAACCCAACCTAACCTAACCTAACCTAACCTAAACTAACCTAACCCAACCTAACCTAACCTAACCTAACCCAACCCAACCCAACCCAACCTAACCTAACCTAAGCTAACCTAACCAAACCCAACCTAACCTAACCTAACCTTACCTAACCTAACCAAATTATCCTTACCTAACCTAACCTAACCTAACGTAACCTAACCTAACCTAACCTAACGTAACCTAACCTAACCTAACGTAACCTAACCTAACCTAACCTAACCCAACCTAACCTAACCTAACCTAACCTAACCCAACTCAACCCAACCTAACCTAATCTAACCTAACCTAACCTAACCTAACAAAACCTAACCTAACCTAACCTAACCTAACCTAACGACGGTTGCAAGCGCTTTCACATTAGATATCGCAGTTCCCGACATGTAATGGTGAAAAACACTGCATCTCACTAAGTGACATTGTTTAATGCGGTTTTACGACGGTTCATATCTTAACCTAACCTAACATTCGTACTTGTATTGAAAAACGCTCCATTACACTGTTTCGTTCACAATTACGATATTTGCATAACCTCACAGTTTTTCACCAACTTATTGCAGTACAGAACGCTGTATCTCGCTAAATGACATCGTTCTTTAAGGTTTCACGATGCTTGCATGCGCTTTAACGAGAATATCACATTATAGCAGTTTCGCACTTGTAACGGTACAAGACGCAGTATCTGGCTAGTTCATGCCATTTTGTGTGCTTTCCCAATATTTTACCTATCGCAGTTTCGTACTCGCAAAAAAAAAACACTATCTCGTTAGATGACATCGTTTTTGGTGGTTTCACGACGCTACCTAGCTCAAACTAACCGAACCTTCGCACTTCTATCGTTAGAAAACGTTTTATTCGCTACTTTACAATGTTTTCTACAAGATTACGACGGTTTCATGCGCTTTCACATTAGATATCGCAGTTCCCGACTTGTAATGGTGAAAAACACAGCATCTCACTAAGTGACATTGTTTAATGCGGTTTTAGCGCGGTTCATATCTTAACCTAACCTAACCTTACCTAACCCAACCTAACCTAACCTAACCTAACCAAACCTTACCTAACATCCCTAACCTAACCTAACCTAACCTAACCTAACCAAACCTAACCGAACCTAACCTAACGTAACCTAACCTAACCTAACCTAACCTAACCTAACGACGTTTGCAAGCGCTTTCACATTAGATATCGCAGTTCCCGACTTGTAATGGTGAAAAACACTGCATCTCACTAAGTGACATTGTTTAATGCGGTTTTACGACGGTTCATATCTTAACCTAACCTAACATTCGCACTTGTATTAAAAAACGCTCTATTACACTGTTTCGTTCACAATAAGAATATTTGCATAACCTCACAGTTTTTCACCAACTTATTGCAGTACAGAACGCTGTATCTCGCTAAATGACATCGTTCTTTAAGGTTTCACGATGCTTGCATGCGCTTTAACGAGAATATCACAACATAGCAGTTTCGCACTTGTAACGGTACAACACGCAGTATTTGGCTTGTTCATGCCGTTTTGTGTGCTTTCACAACATTTCACCTATCGCAGTTTCGTACTCGCAATAAAACAACACTATCTCGTTAGATGACGTTGTTTTTGGTAGTTTCACGACGCTACCTAGCTTAAACTAACATAACTCAACCTAACATAACCTTCGCACTTCTATCGTTAGAAAACGTTTTACTCGCTACTTTACATTGCTTTCTACAACAATACGACAGTTTCAAGCGCTTTCACATTAGATATCACAGTTCCCAACTTGTAAAGGTGAAAAACACTGCATCTCACTAAGTGACATTGTTTAATGCGGTTTTACGACGGTTCATACCTTAACCTAACGTAACCTAACCTAACCTCACCTAACCTTACCTAACCTAACCTAACCTAACCTAACCCAACCCAACCCAACCTAACCTAACCTAACCTAACCTAAACTAACCTAACCCAACCTAACCTAACCTAACCTAACCTAACCCAACCCAACCCAACCCAACCTAACCTAACCTAAGCTAACCTAACCAAACCTAACCAAACCTAACCTAACCTAACTTAACCTAACCTAACGTAACCTAACCTATTCTAACGTAACCTAACCTTACCTGACCTAACCTAACCTAACCTAACCTAACCTAACATAACCTAACGTAACCTAACCTAACCTAACCTAACGTAACCTAACCTAACCTAACCCAACCTAACCCAACCCAACCCAACCCAACAACACCCAACCCAACCTAACCTAACCTAACCTAACCTTACCTAACCTCACCAAATTATCCTTACCTAACCTAACCTAACCTAACGTAACCTAACCTAACCTAACCTAACGTAACCTAACCTAACCTAACGTAACCTAACCTAACCTAACCTAACCTAACCCAACCTAACCTAACCTAACCTAACCTAACCCAACTCAACCCAACCTAACCTAATCTAACCTAACCTAACCTAACCTAACCTAACAAAACCTAACCTAACCTAACCTAACCTAACGACGGTTGCAAGCGCTTTCACATTAAATATCGCAGTTCCGGACTTTTAATGGTGAAAAACACTGCATCTCACTAATTGACATTGTTTAATGCGGTTTTACGACGGTTCATATCTTAACCTAACCTAACATTCGCACTTGTATCTAAAAACGCTCTATTACACTGTTTTGTTCACAATTACCATATTTGCATAACCTCACAGTTTTTCACCAACTTATTGCAGTACAGAACGTTGTATCTCGCTAAATGACATTGTTCTTTAAGGTTTCACGATGCTTGCATGCGCTTTTACGAGAATATCACAATATAGCAGTTTCGCACTTGTAACGGTAGAACACGCAGTATTTGGCTTGTTCATGCCGTTTTGTGTGCTTTCACAACATTTCACCTATCGCAGTTTAATACTCGCTATAAAACAACACTATCTCGTTAGATGACGTCGTTTTGGGTAGTTTCACGACGCTACCTAGCTTAAACTAACCTAACCTAACCTAACCTTCGCACTTCTATCGTTAGAAAACGTTTTACTCGCAACTTTACAATGTTTTCTACAAGATTACGACGGTTTCATGCGCTTTCACATTAGATATCGTAGTTCCCGACTTGTAATGTTGAAAAACACTACATCTCACTAAGTGACATTGTTTAATGCGGTTTTACGACGGTTGATATGTCAACCTAACCTAACATCCGCACTTGTATCTAAAGACGCTAAATTACACTGTTTCGTTCACAATTACGATATTTGCTTGACCTCACAGTTTCTCACCAGCTTATTACAGTACAGAACGCTGTATCTCGCTAAATGACATCGTTCTTTAAGGTTTCACGATACTTGCATGCGCTTTACCGAGAATGTCAAAACATAGCAGTTTCGCACTTGTAACGGTACAACACGCAGTATTTGGCTTGTTCATGCCGTTTTGTGTGCTTTCACATTTTACCTATCGCAGTTTCGTACTCGCAATAAAACAACACTATCTCGTTAGATGACGTCGTTTTTGGTGGTTTCACGACGCTACCTAGCTTAAACTAACATAACTCAACCTAACACAACCTTCGCACTTCTATCGTTAGAAAACGTTTTACTCGCTACTTTACATTGCTTTCTACAACATTACGACGGTTTCAAGCGCTTTCACAATAGATATCGCAGTTCCCAACTTGTAAAGGTGAAAAACACTGCATCTCACGAAGTGACATTGTTTATTGCGGTTTTATGACGGTTCATACCTTAACCTAACGTAACCTAGCCTAACCTAACCCAACCTAACCTAACCTAACCTAACCTAACCAAACCTAACCTAACGTAACCTAACCTAACCTAACCTAACCTAACGACGTTTGCAAGCGCTTTCAGATTAGATATCGCAGTTCCCGACTTGTAATGGTGAAAAACTGCATCTCACTAAGTGACATTGTTTAATGCGGTTTAACGATGGTTCATATCTTAACCTAACCTAACATTCGTACTTGTATTGAAAAACGCTCTATTACACTGTTTCGTTCACAATTACGATATTTGCATAACCTCACAGTTTCTCACCAACTTATTACAGTTCAGAACGCTGTATCTCGCTAAATGACATCGTTCTTTAAGGTTTCACGATACTTGCATGCGCTTTAACGAGAATATCACATTAAAGCAGTTTCGCACTTGTAACGGCACAAGACGCAGTATCTGGCTAGTTCATGCCATTTTCTGTGCTTTCCCAATATTTCACCTATCGCAGTTTCGTACTCGCAATAAAACAACACTATCTCGTTAGATGACATCGTTTTTGGTGGTTTCACGACGCTACCTAGCTCAAACTAACCGAACCTTCGCACTTCTATCGTTAGAAAACGTTTTATTCGCTACTTTACAATGTTTTCTACAAGATTACGACGGTTTCATGCGCTTTCACATTAGATATCGCAGTTCCCAACTTGTAAAGGTGAAAAACACTGCATCTCACTAAGTGACATTGTTTAATGCGGTTTTACGACGGTTCATACCTTAACCTAACGTAACCTAACCTAACCTAACCTAACCTTACCTAACCTAACCTAACCTAACCCAACCCAACCCAACCTAACCTAACCTAACCTAACCTAAACTAACCCAACCCAACCTAACCTAACCTAACCTAACCTAACCCAACCCAACCCAACCCAACCTAACCTAACCTAAGCTAACCTAACCAAACCTAACCAAACCTAACCTAACCTAACTTAACCTAACCTAACGTAACCTAACCTAACCTAACCTATTCTAACGTAACCTAACCTTACCTGACCTAACCTAACCTAACGTAACCTAACCTAACCTAACATAACCTAACGTAACCTAACCTAACCTAACCTAACCTAACGTAACCTAACCTAACCTAACCCAACCTAACCCAACCCAACCCAACCCAACCCAACAACACCCAACCCAACCTAACCTAACCTAACCTAACCTTACCTAACCTAACCAAATTATCCTTACCTAACCTAACCTAACCTACCGTAACCTAACCTAACCTAACCTAACGTAACCTAACCTAACCTAACGTAACCTAACCTAACCTAACCTAACCCAACCTAACCTAACCTATCCTAACCTAACCCAACTCAACCCAACCTAACCTAATCTAACCTAACCTAATCTAACCTAACCTAACCTAACCTAACCTAACAAAACCTAACCTAACCTAACCTAACCTAACCTAACGACGGTTGCAAGCGCTTTCACATTAGATATCGCAGTTCCCGACTTTTAATGGTGAAAAACACTGCATCTCACTAATTGACATTGTTTAATGCGGTTTTACGACGGTTCATATCTTAACCTAACCGAACATTCGTACTTGTATGGAAAAACGCTCTATTACACTGTTTCGTTCACAATTACGATATTTGCATAACCTCACAGTTTTTCACCAACTTATTGCAGTACAGAACGCTGTATCTCGCTAAATGACATCGTTCTTTAAGGTTTCACGATGCTTGCTGCGCTTTAACAAGAACATCACATTATAGCAGTTTCGCACTTGTAACGGTACAACACGCAGTATCTGGCTTGTTCAAGCCGTTTTGTGTACTTTCACAACATTTCACCTATTGCAGTTACGTACATGCAATAAAACAACACTATCTCGTTAGATGACGTCCTTTTTGGTGGTCTCACGACGCTACATAGCTTAAACTAACATAACTCAAGCTAACCTTCGCACTTCTATCGTTAGAAAACGTTTTACTCGCAACTTTACAATGTTTTCTACAAGATTACGACGGTTTCATGCGCTTTCACATTAGATATCGTAGTTCCCGACTTGTAATGTTGAAAAACACTACATCTCACTAAGTGACATTGTTTAATGCGGTTTTACGACGGTTGATATCTCAACCTAACCTAACATTCGCACTTGTATCTAAATACGCTCAATTACACTGTTTCGTTCACAATTACGATATTTGCTTGACCTCACAGTTTCTCACCAACTTATTACAGTTCAGAACGCTGTATCTCGCTAAATGACATCGTTCTTTAAGGTTTCACGATACTTGCATGCGCTTTAACGAGAATATCACATTAAAGCAGTTTCGCACTTGTAACGGCACAAGACGCAGTATCTGGCTAGTTCATGCCATTTTGTGTGCTTTCCCAATATTTCACCTATCGCAGTTTCGTACTCGCAATAAAACAACACTATCTCGTTAGATGACATCGTTTTTGGTGGTTTCACGACGCTACCTAGCTCAAACTAACCGAACCTTCGCACTTCTATCGTTAGGAAACGTTTTATTCGCTACTTTACAATGTTTTCTTCAAGATTACGACGGTTTCATGCGCTTTCACATTAGATATCGCAGTTCCCAACTTGTAAAGGTGAAAAACACTGCATCTCACTAAGTGACATTGTTTAATGCGGTTTTACGACGGTTCATACCTTAACCTAACCTAACCTAACCTAACCTAACTTAACCTAACCCAACCCAACCCAACCTAACCTAACCTAACCTAACCTAAACTAACCTAACCCAACCTAACCTAACCTAACCTAACCTAACCCAACCTAACCCAACCCAACCTAACCTAACCTAAGCTAACCTAACCAAACCTAACCTAACTTAACCTAACCTAACGTAACCTAACCTAACCTAACCTATTCTAACGTAACCTAACCTTACCTGACCTAACCTAACCTAACGTACCTAACCTAACCTAACAAAACCTAACGATACCTAACCTAACCTAACCTAACGTAACCTAACCTAACCTAACCCAACCCAACCCAACCCAACAACACCCAACCCAACCTAACCTAACCTTACCTAACCTAACCAAATTATCCTTACCTAACCTAACCTAACCTAACGTAACCTAACCTAACCTAACCTAACGTAACCTAACCTAACCTAACCTAACCCAACCTAATCTAACCTAACCTAACCTAACCCAACTCAACCCAACCTAACCTAATCTAACCTAACCTAACCTAACCTAACCTAACGACGGTTGCAAGCGCTTTCACATTAGATATCGCAGTTCCCGACTTTCAATGGTGAAAAACACTGCATCTCACTAATTGACATTGTTTAATGCGGTTTTACGACGGTTCATATCTTAACCTAACCTAACATTCGCACTTGTATCTAAAAACGCTCTATTACACTGTTTTGTTCACAATTACCATATTTGCATAACCTCACAGTTTTTCACCAACTTATTGCAGTACAGAACGTTGTATCTCGCTAAAGACATTGTTCTTTAAGGTTTCACGATGCTTGCATGCGCTTTAACGAGAATATCACAATATAGCAGTTTCGCACTTGTAACGGTAGAACACGCAGTATTTGGCTTGTTCATGCCGTTTTGTGTGCTTTCACAACATTTCACCTATCGCAGTTTAATACTCGCAATAAAACAACACTATTTCGTTAGATGACGTCGTTTTTGGTAGTTTCACGACGCTACCTAGCTTAAACTAACCTAACCTAACCTAACCTTCGCACTTCTATCGTTAGAAAACGTTTTACTCGCAACTTTACAATGTTTTCTACAAGATTACGACGGTTTCATGCGCTTTCACATCAGATATCGTAGTTCCCGACTTGTAATGTTGAAAAACACTACATCTCACTAAGTGACATTGTTTAATGCGGTTTTACGACGGTTGATATGTGAACCTAACCTAACATTCGCACTTGTATCTAAAGACGCTCAATTACACTGTTTCGTTCACAATTACGATATTTGCTTGACCTCACAGTTTCTCGCCAACTTATTACAGTACAGAACGCTGTATCTCGCTAAAGGACATCGTTCTTTAAGGTTTCACGATACTTGCATGCGCTTTACTGAGAATGTCACAACATAGCAGTTTCGCACTTGTAACGGTACAACACGCAGTATTTGGCCTGTTCATGCCGTTTTGTGTGCTTTCACAACATTTTACCTATCGCAGTTTCGTACTCGCAATAAAACAACACTATCTCGTTAGATGACGTCGATTTTGGTGGTTTCACGACGCTACCTAGCTTAAACTAACATAACTCAACCTAACATAACCTTCGCACTTCTATCGTTAGAAAACGTTTTACTCGCTACTTTACATTGCTTTCTACAACATTACGACGGTTTCAAGCGCTTTCACATTAGATATCGCAGTTCCCAACTTGTAAAGGTGAAAAACACTGCATCTCACTAAGTGACATTGTTTAATGCGGTTTTACGACGGTTCATACCTTAACCTAACGTAACCTAACCTAACCTAACCCAACCTAACCTAACAACCTAACCTAACCTAACCTAACCTAACCAAACCTAACCTAACGTAACCTAACCTATCCTAACCTAACCTAACCTAACGACGTTTGCAAGCGCTTTCACATTAGATATCGCAGTTCCCGACTTGTAATGGTGAAAAACACTGCATCTCACTAAGTGACATTGTTTAATGCGGTTTTACGACGGTTCATATCTTAACCTAACCTAACATTCGTACTTGTATTGAAAAACGCTCTATTACACTGTTTCGTTCACAATTACGATATTTGCATAACCTCACAGTTTTTCACCAACTTATTGCAGTACAGAACGCTGTATCTCGCTAAATGACATCGTTCTTTAAGGTTTCACGATGCTTGCATGCGCTTTACCGAGAATATCACATTATAGCAGTTTCGCACTTGTAACGGTACAAGACGCAGTATCTGGCTAGTTCATGCCATTTTGTGTGCTTTCCCAATATTTTACCTATCGCAGTTTCGTACTCGCAATAAAACAACACTATCTCGTTAGATGACATCGTTTTTGGTGGTTTCACGACGCTACCTAGCTCAAACTAACCGAACCTTCGCACTTCTATCGTTAGAAAACGTTTTATTCGCTACTTTACAATGTTTTTACAAGATTACGACGGTTTCATGCGCTTTCACATTAGATATCGCAGTTCCCGACTTGTAATGGTGAAAAACACAGCATCTCACTAAGTGACATTGTTTAATGCGGTTTTAGCGCGGTTCATATCTTAACCTAACCTAACCTTACCTAACCCAACCTAACCTAACCTAACCTAACCAAACCTTAACTAACATCCCTAACCTAACCTAACCTAACCTAACCTAACCAAACCTAACCTAACCTAACCTAACGTAACCTAACCTAACCTAACCTAACCTAACCTAACGACGTTTGCAAGCGCTTTCACATTAGATATCGCAGTTCCCGACTTGTAATGGTGAAAAACACTGCATCTCACTAAGTGACATTGTTTAATGCGGTTTTACGACGGTTCATATCTTAACCTAACCAAACATTCGCACTTGTATTAAAAAACGCTCTATTACACTGTTTCGTCCACAATTAGGATATTTGCATAACCTCACAGTTTTTCACCAACTTATTGCAGTACAGAACGCTGTATCTCGCTAAATGACATCGTTCTTTAAGGTTTCACGATGCTTGCATGCGCTTTAACGAGAATATCACAACATAGCAGTTTCGCACTTGTAACGGTACAACACGCAGTATTTGGCTTGTTCATGCCGTTTTGTGTGCTTTCACAACATTTCACCTATCGCAGTTTCGTACTCGCAATAAAACAACACTATCGCGTTAGATGACGTTGTTTTTGGTAGTTTCACGACGCTACCTAGCTTAAACTAACATAACTCAACCTAACATAACCTTCGCACTTCTATCGTTAGAAAACGTTTTACTCGCTACTTTACATTGCTTTCTACAACAATACGACAGTTTCAAGCGCTTTCACATTAGATATCACAGTTCCCAACTTGTAAAGGTGAAAAACACTGCATCTCACTAAGTGACATTGTTTAATGCGGTTTTACGACGGTTCATACCTTAACCTAACGTAACCTAACCTAACCTCACCTAACCTTACCTAACCTAACCTAACCTAACCTAACCCAACCCAACCCAACCTAACCTAACCTAACCTAACCTAAACTAACCTAACCCAACCTAACCTAACCTAACCTAACCTAACCCAACCCAACCCAACCCAACCTAACCTAACCTAAGCTAACCTAACCAAACCTAACCAAACCTAACCTAACCTAACTTAACCTAACCTAACGTAACCTAACCTAACCTAACCTATTCTAACGTAACCTAACCTTACCTGACCTAACCTAACCTAACGTAACCTAACCTAACCTAACCTAACGTAACCTAACCTAACCTAACCTAACCTAACCTAACGTAACCTAACCTAACCTAACCCAACCTAACCCAACCCAATCCAACAACACCCAACCCAACCTAACCTAACCTAACCTAACCTTACCTAACCTAACCAAATTATCCTTACCTAACCTAACCTAACCTAACGTAACCTAACCTAACCTAACCTAACGTAACCTAACCTAACCTAACGTAACCTAACCTAACCTAACCTAACCCAACTCAACCCAACCTAACCTAATCTAACCTAACCTAACCTAACCTAACCTAACAAAACCTAACCTAACCTAACCTAACCTAACCTAACGACGGTTGCAAGCGCTTTCACATTAGATATCGCAGTTCCCGACTTGTAATGGTGAAAAACACTGCATCTCACTAATTGACATTGTTTAATGCGGTTTTACGACGGTTCATATCTTAACCTAACCTAACATTCGCACTTGTATCTAAAAACGCTCTATTACACTGTTTTGTTCACAATTACCATATTTGCATAACCTCACAGTTTTTCACCAACTTATTGCAGTACAGAACGTTGTATCTCGCTAAATGACATTGTTCTTTAAGGTTTCACGATGCTTGCATGCGCTTTAACGAGAATATCACAATATAGCAGTTTCGCACTTGTAACGGTAGAACACGCAGTATTTGGCTTGTTCATGCCGTTTTGTGTGCTTTCACAACATTTCACCTATCGCAGTTTCGTACTCGCAATAAAACAACACTATCTCGTTAGATGACGTCGTTTTTGGTGGTTTCACGACGCTACCTAGCTTAAACTAACATAACTCAACCTAACATAACCTTCGCACTTCTATCGTTAGAAAACGTTTTACTCGCTACTTTACATTGCTTTCTACAACATTACGACGGTTTCAAGCGCTTTCACAATAGATATCGCAGTTCCCAACTTGTAAAGGTGAAAAACACTGCATCTCACGAAGTGACATTGTTTATTGCGGTTTTACGACGGTTCATACCTTAACCTAACGTAACCTAACCTAACCTAACCCAACCTAACCTAACATAACCTAACCTAACCTAACCTAACCAAACCTAACCTAACGTAACCTAACCTAACCTAACCTAACCTAACGACGTTTGCAAGCGCTTTCAGATTAGATATCGCAGTTCCCGACTTGTAATGGTGAAAAACTGCATCTCACTAAGTGACATTGTTTAATGCGGTTTTACGACGGTTCATATCTTAACCTAACCTAACATTCGCACTTGTATCTAAAAACGCTCTATTACACTGTTTTGTTCACAATTACCATATTTGCATAACCTCACAGTTTTTCACCAACTTATTGCAGTACAGAACGTTGTATCTCGCTAAATGACATTGTTCTTTAAGGTTTCACGATGCTTGCATGCGCTTTAACGAGAATATCACAATATAGCAGTTTCGCACTTGTAACGGTAGAACACGCAGTATTTGGCTTGTTCATGCCGTTTTGTGTGCTTTCACAACATTTCACCTATCGCAGTTTCGTACTCGCAATAAAACAACACTATCTCGTTAGATGACGTCGTTTTTGGTGGTTTCACGACGCTACCTAGCTTAAACTAACATAACTCAACCTAACATAACCTTCGCACTTCTATCGTTAGAAAACGTTTTACTCGCTACTTTACATTGCTTTCTACAACATTACGACGGTTTCAAGCGCTTTCACAATAGATATCGCAGTTCCCAACTTGTAAAGGTGAAAAACACTGCATCTCACGAAGTGACATTGTTTATTGCGGTTTTACGACGGTTCATACCTTAACCTAACGTAACCTAACCTAACCTAACCCAACCTAACCTAACATAACCTAACCTAACCTAACCTAACCTAACCAAACGTAACCTAACGTAACCTAACCTAACCTAACCTAACCTAACCTAACCTAACGACGTTTGCAAGCGCTTTCAGATTAGATATCGCAGTTCCCGACTTGTAATGGTGAAAAACTGCATCTCACTAAGTGACATTGTTTAATGCGGTTTTACGACGGTTCATATCTTAACCTAACCTAACATTCGTACTTGTATTGAAAAACGCTCTATTACACTGTTTCGTTCACAATTACGATATTTGCATAACCTCACAGTTTTTCACCAACTTATTGCAGTACAGAACGCTGTATCTCGCTAAATGACATTGTTCTTTAAGGTTTCACGATGCTTGCATGCGCTTTAACGAGAATATCACAATATAGCAGTTTCGCACTTGTAACGGTAGAACACGCAGTATTTGGCTTGTTCATGCCGTTTTGTGTGCTTTCACAACATTTCACCTATCGCAGTTTAATACTCGCAATAAAACAACACTAACTCTTTAGATGACGTCGTTTTTGGTAGTTTCACGACGCTACCTAGCCTAAACTAACCTAACCTAACCTAACCTAACCTTCGCACTTCTATCGTTAGAAAACGTTTTATTCGCTACTTTACAATGTTTTCTACAAGATTACGACGGTTTCATGCGCTTTCACATTAGATATCGCAGTTCCCAACTAGTAAAGGTGAAAAACACTGCATCTCACTAAGTGACATTGTTTAATGCGGTTTTACGACGGTTCATGCCTTAACCTAACGTAACCTAACCTAACCTAACCTAACCTTACCTAACCTAACCTAACCTAACCCAACCCAACCCAACCTAACCTAACCTAACCTAACCTAAACTAACCTAACCCAACCTAACCTAACCTAACCTAACCTAACCCAACCCAACCCAACCCAACCTAACCTAACCTAAGCTAACCTAACCAAACCTAACCAAACCTAACCTAACCTAACTTAACCTAACCTAACCTATTCTAACGTAACCTATCCTTACCTGACCTAACCTAACCTAACGTAACCTAACCTAACCTAACATAACCTAACGTAACCTAACCTAACCTAACCTAACGTAACCTAACCTAACCTAACCCAACCTAACCCAACCCAACCCAACCCAACCCAACAACACCCAACCCAACCTAACCTAACCTAACCTAACCTTACCTAACCTAACCAAATTATCCTTACCTAACCTAACCTAACCTAACGTAACCTAACCTAACCTAACGTAACCTAACCTAACCTAACCTAACCTAACCCAACCTAACCTAACCTAACCCAACTCAACCCAACCTAACCTAATCTAACCTAACCTAACCTAACCTAACCTAACCTAACCTAACCTAACCTAACGACGGTTGCAAGCGCTTTCACATTAGATATCGCAGTTCCCGACTTTTAATGGTGAAAAACACTGCATCTCACTAATTGACATTGTTTAATGCGGTTTTACGACGGTTCATATCTTAACCTAACCTAACATTCGCACTTGTATCTAAAAACGCTCTATTACACTGTTTTGTTCGCAATTACCATATTTGCATAACCTCACAGTTTTTCACCAACTTATTGCAGTACAGAACGTTGTATCTCGCTAAATGACATTGTTCTTTAAGGTTTCACGATGCTTGCATGCGCTTTAACGAGAATATCACAATATAGCAGTTTCGCACTTGTAACGGTAGAACACGCAGTATTTGGCTTGTTCATGCCGTTTTGTGTGCTTTCACAACATTTCACCTATCGCAGTTTAATACTCGCAATAAAACAACACTATCTCGTTAGATGACGTTGTTTTTGGTAGTTTCACGACGCTACCTAGCTTAAACTAACCTAACCTAACCTAACCTAACCTTCGCACTTCTATCGTTAGAAAACGTTTTACTCGCAACTTTACAATGTTTTCTACAAGATTACGACGGTTTCATGCGCTTTCACATTAGATATCGTAGTTCCCGACTTGTAATGTTGAAAAACACTACATCTCACTAAGTGACATTGTTTAATGCGGTTTTACGACGGTTGATATCTCAACCTAACCTAACATTCGCACTTGTATCTAAAGACGCTCAATTACACTGTTTCGTTCACAATTACGATATTTGCTTGACCTCACAGTTTCTCACCAACTTATTACAGTACAGAACGCTGTATCTCGCTAAATGACATCGTTCTTTAAGGTTTCACGATACTTGCATGCGCTTTAACGAGAATATCACATTAAAGCAGTTTCGCACTTGTAACGGCACAAGACGCAGTATCTGGCTAGTTCATGCCATTTTGTGTGCTTTCCCAATATTTTACCTATCGCAGTTTCGTACTCGCAATAAAACAACACTATCTCGTTAGATGACATCGTTTTTGGTGGTTTCACGACGCTACCTAGCTCAAACTAACCGAACCTTCGCACTTCTATCGTTAGAAAACGTTTTATTCGCTACTTTACAATGTTTTCTACAAGATTACGATGGTTTCATGCGCTTTCACATTAGATATCGCAGTTCCCGACTTGCAATGGTGAAAAACACAGCATCTCACTAAGTGACATTGTTTAATGCGGTTTTAGCGCGGTTCATATCTTAACCTAACCTAACCTTACCTAAGCCAACCTAACCTAACCTAACCTAACCAAACCTTACCTAACCTAACCAAACCTAACCTAACGTAACCTAACCTAACCTAACCTAACCTAACCTAACCTAACCTAACCTAACGACGTTTGCAAGCGCTTTCACATTAGATATCGCAGTTCCCGACTTGTACTGGTGAAAAACACTGCATCTCACTAAGTGACATTGTTTAATGCGGTTTTACGACGGTTCATATCTTAACCTAACCTAACATTCGTACTTGTATGGAAAAACGCTCTATTACACTGTTTCGTTCGCAATTACGATATTTGCATAACCTCACAGTTTTTCACCAACTTATTGCAGTACAGAACGCTGTATCTCGCTAAATGACATCGTTCTTTAAGGTTTCACGATGCTTGCATGCGCTTTAACGAGAATATCACAACATAGCAGTTTCGCACTTGTAACGGTACAACACGCAGTATTTGGCTTGTTCATGCCGTTTTGTGTGCTTTCACAACATTTCACCTATCGCAGTTTCGTACTCGCAATAAAACAACACTATCTCGTTAGATGACGTTGTTTTTGGTAGTTTCACGACGCTACCTAGCTTAAACTAACATAGCTCAACCTAACATAACCTTCGCACTTCTATCGTTAGAAAACGTTTTACTCGCTACTTTACATTGCTTTCTACAACAATACGACGGTTTGAAGCGCTTTCACATTAGATATCACAGTTCCCAACTTGTAAAGGTGAAAAACACTGCATCTCACTAAGTGACATTGTTTAATGCGGTTTTACGACGGTTCATACCTTAACCTAACGTAACCTAACCTAACCTCACCTAACCTTAACTAACCTAACCTAACCTAACCTAACCCAACCCAACCCAACCTAACCTAACCTAACCTAAACTAACCTAACCCAACCTAACCTAACCTAACCTAACCTAACCCAACCCAACCCAACCCAACCTAACCTAACCTAAGCTAACCTAACCAAACCTAACCAAACCTAACCTAACCTAAGTTAACCTAACCTAACGTAACCTAACCTAACCTAACCTATTCTAACGTAACCTAACCTTACCTGACCTAACCTAACCTAACGTAACCTAACCTAACCTAACCTAACATAACCTAACGTAACCTAACCTAACCTAACCTAACCTAACCTAACGTAACCTAACCTAACCTAACCCAACCTAACCCAACCCAACCCAACCCAACAACACCCAACCCAACCTAACCTAACCTAACCTAACCTTACCTAACCTAACCAAATTATCCTTACCTAACCTAACCTAACCTAACGTAACCTAACCTAACCTAACGTAACCTAACCTAACCTAACGTAACCTAACCTAACCTAACCTAACCTAACCTAACCCAACCTAACCTAACCTAACCTAACCTAACCCAACTCAACCCAACCTAACCTAATCTAACCTAACCTAACCAAACCTAACCTAACAAAACCTAACCTAACCTAACCTAACCTAACGACGGTTGCAAGCGCTTTCACATTAGATATCGCAGTTCCCGACTTTTAATGGTGAAAAACAATGCATCTCACTAATTGACATTGTTTAATGCGGTTTTACGACGGTTCATATCTTAACCTAACCTAACATTCGCACTTGTATCTAAAAACGCTCTATTACACTGTTTTGTTCACAATTACCATATTTGCATAACCTCACAGTTTTTCACCAGCTTATTGCAGTACAGAACGTTGTATCTCGCTAAATGACATTGTTCTTTAAGGTTTCACGATGCTTGCATGCGCTTTAACGAGAATATCACAATATAGCACTTTCGCACTTGTAACGGTAGAACACGCAGTATTTGGCTTGTTCATGCCGTTTTGTGTGCTTTCACAACATTTCACCTATCGCAGTTTAATACTCGCTATAAAACAACACTATCTCGTTAGATGACGTCGTTTTTGGTGGTTTCACGACGCTACTTAGCTTAAACTAACATAACTCAACCTAACATAACCTTCGCACTTCTATCGTTAGAAAACGTTTTACTCGCTACTTTACATTGCTTTCTACAACATTACGAAGGTTTCAAGCGCTTTCACATTAGATATCGCAGTTCCCAACTTGTAAAGGTGAAAAACACTGCATCTCACGAAGTGACATTGTTTATTGCGGTTTTACGACGGTTCATACCTTAACCTAACGTAACCTAACCTAACCTAACCCAACCTAACCTAACCTAACCTAACCTAACCTAACCAAACCTAACCTAACGTAACCTAACCTAACCTAACCTAACCTAACCTAACCTAACGACGTTTGCAAGCGCTTTCACATTAGATATCGCAGTTCCCGACTTGTAATGGTGAAAAACACTGCATCTCACTAAGTGAATTGTTTAATGCGGTTTTACGACGGTTCATATCTTAACCTAACCTAACATTCGTACTTGTATTGAAAAACGCTCTATTACACTGTTTCGTTCACAATTACGATATTTGCATAACCTCACAGTTTTTCACCAACTTATTGCAGTACAGAACGCTGTATCTCGCTAAATGACATTGTTCTTTAAGGTTTCACGATGCTTGCATGCGCTTTAACGAGAATATCACAATATAGCAGTTTCGCACTTGTAACGGTAGAACACGCAGTATTTGGCTTGTTCATGCCGTTTTGTGTGCTTTCACAACATTTCACCTATCGCAGTTTAATACTCGCAATAAAACAACACTATCTCTTTAGATGACGTCGTTTTTGGTAGTTTCACGACGCTACCTAGCCTAAACTAACCTAACCTAACCTAACCTAACCTTCACACTTCTATCGTTAGAAAACGTTTTATTCGCTACTTTACAATGTTTTCTACAAGATTACGACGGTTTCATGCGCTTTCACATTAGATATCGCAGTTCCCAACTTGTAAAGGTGAAAAACACTGCATCTCACTAAGTGACATTGTTTAATGCGGTTTTACGACGGTTCATACCTTAACCTAACGTAACCTAACCTAACCTAACCTAACCTTACCTAACCTAACCTAACCTAACCTAACCCAACCCAACCCAACCTAACCTAACCTAACCTAACCTAAACTAACCTAACCCAACCTAACCTAACCTAACCTAACCTAACCCAACCCAACCCAACCCAACCTAACCTAACCTAAGCTAACCTAACCAAACCTAACCTAACCTAACCTAACCTAACTTAACCTAACCTAACGTAACCTAACCTAACCTAACCTATTCTAACGTAACCTAACCTTACCTGACCTAACCTAACCTAACGTAACCTAACCTAACCTAACATAACCTAACGTAACCTAACCTAACCTAACCCAACCTAACCCAAACCAACCCAACCCAACAACACCCAACCCAACCTAACCTAACCTAACCTAACCTTACCTAACCTAACCAAATTATCCTTACCTAACCTAACCTAACCTAACGTAACCTAACCTAACCTAACCTAACGTAACCTAACCTAACCTAACGTAACCTAACCTTAGCTAACCTAACCTAACCCAACCTAACCTAACCTAACCTAACCTAACCCAACTCAACCCAACCTAACCTAATCTAACCTAACCTAACCTAACCTAACCTAACCTAACAAAACCTAACCTAACCTAACCTAACCTAACCTAACCTAACCTAACGACGGTTGCAAGCGCTTTCACATTAGATATCGCAGTTCCCGACTTTTAATGGTGAAAAACACTGCATCTCACTAATTGACATTGTTTAATGCGGTTTTACGACGGTTCATATCTTAACCTAACCTAACATTCGTACTTGTATGGAAAAACGCTCTATTACACTGTTTCGTTCACAATTACGATATTTGCATAACCTCACAGTTTTTCACCAACTTATTGCAGTACAGAACGCTGTATCTCGCTAAATGACATCGTTCTTCAAGGTTTCACGATGCTTGCATGCGCTTTAACAAGAATATCACATTATAGCAGTTTCGCACTTGTAACGGTACAACACGCAGTATCTGGCTTGTTCAAGCCGTTTTGTGTACTTTCACAACATTTCACCTATTGCAGTTACGTACATGCAATAAAAGAACACTATCTCGTTAGATGACGTCCTTTTTGGTGGTCTCACGACGCTACATAGCTTAAACTAACATAACTCAAGCTAACCTTCGCACTTCTATCGTTAGAAAACGTTTTACTCGCAACTTTACAATGTTTTCTACAAGATTACGACGGTTTCATGCGCTTTCACATTAGATATCGTAGTTCCCGACTTGTAATGTTGAAAAACACTACATCTCACTAAGTGACATTGTTTAATGCGGTTTTACGACGGTTGATATCTCAACCTAACCTAACATTCGCACTTGTATCTAAATACGCTCAATTACACTGTTTCGTTCACAGTTACGATATTTGCTTGACCTCACAGTTTCTCACCAACTTATTACAGTTCAGAACGCTGTATCTCGCTAAATGACATCGTTCTTTAAGGTTTCACGATACTTGCATGCGCTTTAACGAGAATATCACATTAAAGCAGTTTCGCACTTGTAACGGCACAAGACGCAGTATCTGGCTAGTTCATGCCATTTTGTGTGCTTTCCCAATATTTCACCTATCGCAGTTTCGTACTCGCAATAAAACAACACTATCTCGTTAGATGACATCGTTTTTGGTGGTTTCACGACGCTACCTAGCTCAAACTAACCGAACCTTCGCACTTCTATCGTTAGAAAACGTTTTATTCGCTACTTTACAATGTTTTCTACAAGATTACGACGGTTTCATGCGCTTTCACATTAGATATCGCAGTTCCCAACTTGTAAAGGTGAAAAACACTGCATCTCACTAAGTGACATTGTTTAATGCGGTTTTACGACGGTTCATATCTTAACCTAACCTAACATTCGCACTTGTATTAAAAAACGCTCTATTACACTGTTTCGTTCACAATTAGGATATTTGCATAACCTCACAGTTTTCACCAACTTATTGCAGTACAGAACGCTGTATCTCGCTAAATGACATCGTTCTTTAAGGTTTCACGATGCTTGCATGCGCTTTAACGAGAATATCACAATATAGCAGTTTCGCACTTGTAACGGTAGAACACGCAGTATTTGGCTTGTTCATGCCATTTTGTGTGCATTCACAACATTTCACCTATCGCAGTTTAATACTCGCAATAAAACAACACTATCTCGTTAGATGACGTCGTTTTTGGTAGTTTCACGACGCTACCTAGCTTAAAGTAACCTAACCTAACCTAACCTTCGCACTTCTATCGTTAGAAAACGTTTTACTCGCAACTTTACAATGTTTTCTACAAGATTACGACGGTTTCATGCGCTTTCACATTAGATATCGCAGTTCCCAACTTGTAAAGGTGAAAAACACTGCATCTCACTAAGTGACATTGTTTAATGCGGTTTTACGACGGTTCATACCTTAACCTAACGTAACCTAACCTAACCTAACCTAACCTTACCTAACCTAACCTAACCTAACCCAACCCAACCCAACCTAACCTAACCTAACCTAAACTAACCTAACCTAACCCAACCTAACCTAACCTAACCTAACCCAACCTAACCCAACCCAACCCAACCCAACCTAACCTAACCTAAGCTAACCTAACCTAACCTAACCAAACCTAACCTAACCTAACTTAACCTAACCTAACGTAACCTAACCTAACCTAACCTATTCTAACGTAACCTAACCTTACCTGACCTAACCTAACCTAACGTAACCTAACCTAACCTAACATAACCTAACGTAACCTAACCTAACCTAACCTAACGTAACCTAACCTAACCTAACCCAACCTAACCCAACACAACCCAACCCAACAACACCCAACCCAACCTAACCTAACCTAACCTAACCTTACCTAACCTAACCAAATTATCCTTACCTAACCTAACCTAACCTAACGTAACCTAACCTAACCTAACGTAACCTAACCTAACCTAACGTAACCTAACCTAACCTAACCTAACCTAACCCAACCTAACCTAACCTAACCTAACCTAACCCAACTCAACCCAACCTAACCTAATCTAACCTAACCTAACCAAACCTAACCTAACAAAACCTAACCTAACCTAACCTAACCTAACCTAACGACGGTTGCAAGCGCTTTCACATTAGATATCGCAGTTCCCGACTTTTAATGGCGAAAAACAATGCATCTCACTAATTGACATTGTTTAATGCGGTTTTACGACGGTTCATATCTTAACCTAACCTAACATTCGCACTTGTATCTAAAAACGCTCTATTACACTGTTTTGTTCACAATTACCATATTTGCATAACCTCACAGTTTTTCACCAACTTATTGCAGTACAGAACGTTGTATCTCGCTAAATGACATTGTTCTTTAAGGTTTCACGATGCTTGCATGCGCTTTAACGAGAATATCACAATATAGCAGTTTCGCACTTGTAACGGTAGAACACGCAGTATTTGGCTTGTTCATGCCGTTTTGTGTGCTTTCACAACATTTCACCTATCGCAGTTTAATACTCGCAATAAAACAACACTATCTCGTTAGATGACGTCGTTTTTGGTGGTTTCACGACGCTACCTAGCTTAAACTAACATAACTCAACCTAACATAACATTCGCACTTCTATCGTTAGAAAACGTTTTACTCGCTACTTTACATTGCTTTCTACAACATTACGAAGGTTTCAAGCGCTTTCACATTAGATATCGCAGTTCCCAACTTGTAAAGGTGAAAAACACTGCATCTCACGAAGTGACATTGTTTATTGCGGTTTTACGACGGTTCATACCTTAACCTAACGTAACCTAACCTAACCTAACCCAACCTAACCTAACATAACCTAACCTAACCTAACCTAACCTAACCAAACCTAACCTAACGTAACCTAACCTAACCTAACCTAACCTAACCTAACCTAACGACGTTTGCAAGCGCTTTCACATTAGATATCGCAGTTCCCGACTTGTAATGGTGAAAAACACTGCATCTCACTCAGTGACATTGTTTAATGCGGTTTTACGACGGTTCATATCTTAACCTAACCTAACATTCGTACTTGTATTGAAAAACGCTCTATTACACTGTTTCGTTCACAATTACGATATTTGCATAACCTCACAGTTTTTCACCAACTTATTGCAGTACAGAACGCTGTATCTCGCTAAATGACATTGTTCTTTAAGGTTTCACGATGCTTGCATGCGCTTTAACGAGAATATCACAATATAGCAGTTTTGCACTTGTAACGGTAGAACACGCAGTATTTGGCTTGTTCATGCCGTTTTGTGTGCTTTCACAACATTTCACCTATCGCAGTTTAATACTCGCAATAAAACAACACTATCTCTTTAGATGACGTCGTTTTTGGTAGTTTCACGACGCTACCTAGCCTAAACTAACCTAACCTAACCTAACCTAACCTTCGCACTTCTATCGTTAGAAAACGTTTTATTCGCTACTTTACAATGTTTTCTACAAGATTACGACGGTTTCATGCGCTTTCACATTAGATATCGCAGTTCCCAACTTGTAAAGGTGAAAAACACTGCATCTCACTAAGTGACATTGTTTAGTGCGGTTTTACGACGGTTCATACCTTAACCTAACGTAACCTAACCTAACCTAACCTAACCTTACCTAACCTAACCTAACCTAACCCAACCCAACCCAACCTAACCTAACCTAACCTAACCTAAACTAACCTAACCCAACCTAACCTAACCTAACCTAACCTAACCCAACCCAACCCAACCCAACCTAACCTAACCTAAGCTAACCTAACCAAACCTAACCAAACCTAACCTAACCTAACTTAACCTAACCTAACGTAACCTAACCTAACCTAACCTATTCTAACGTAACCTAACCTTACCTGACCTAACCTAACCTAACGTAACCTAACCTAACCTAACATAACCTAACGTAACCTAACCTAACCTAACCCAACCTAACCCAAACCAACCCAACCCAACCCAACAACACCCAACCCAACCTAACCTAACCTAACCTAACCTTACCTAACCTAACCAAATTATCCTTACCTAACCTAACCTAACCTAACGTAACCTAACCTAACCTAACCTAACGTAACCTAACCTAACCTAACGTAACCTAACCTAACCTAACCTAACCTAACCCAACCTAACCTAACCTAACCTAACCTAACCCAACTCAACCCAACCTAACCTAATCTAACCTAACCTAACCTAACCTAACCTAACAAAACCTAACCTAACCTAACCTAACCTAACCTAACGACGGTTGCAAGCGCTTTCACATTAGATATCGCAGTTCCCGTCTTTTAATGGTGAAAAACACTGCATCTCACTAATTGACATTGTTTAATGCGGTTTTACGACGGTTCATATCTTAACCTAACCTAACATTCGTACTTGTATGGAAAAACGCTCTATTACACTGTTTCGTTCACAATTACGATATTTGCATAACCTCACAGTTTTTCACCAACTTATTGCAGTACAGAACGCTGTATCTCGCTAAATGACATCGTTCTTCAAGGTTTCATGATGCTTGCATGCGCTTTAACAAGAATATCACATTATAGCAGTTTCGCACTTGTAACGGTACAACACGCAGTATCTGGCTTGTTCAAGCCGTTTTGTGTACTTTCACAACATTTCACCAATTGCAGTTACGTACATGCAATAAAAGAACACAATCTCGTTAGATGACGTCCTTTTTGGTGGTCTCACGACGCTACATAGCTTAAACTAACATAACTCAAGCTAACCTTCGCACTTCTATCGCTAGAAAACGTTTTACTCGCAACTTTACAATGTTTTCTACAAGATTACGACGGTTTCATGCGCTTTCACATTAGATATCGTAGTTCCCGACTTGTAATGTTGAAAAACACTACATCTCACTAAGTGACATTGTTTAATGCGGTTTTACGACGGTTGATATCTCATCCTAACCTAACATTCGCACTTGTATCTAAATACGCTCAATTACACTGTTTCGTTCACAGTTACAATATTTGCTTGACCTCACAGTTTCTCACCAACTTATTACAGTTCAGAACGCTGTATCTCGCTAAATGACATCGTTCTTTAAGGTTTCACGATGCTTGCATGCGCTTTAACGAGAATATCACAATATAGCAGTTTCGCACTTGTAACGGTAGAACACGCAGTATTTGGCTTGTTCATGCCGTTTTGTGTGCATTCACAACATTTCACCTATCGCAGTTTAATACTCGCAATAAAACAACACTATCTCGTTAGATGACGTCGTTTTTGGTAGTTTCACGACGCTACCTAGCTTAAAGTAACCTAACCTAACCTAACCTTCGCACTTCTATCGTTAGAAAACGTTTTACTCGCAACTTTACAATGTTTTCTACAAGATTACGACGGTTTCATGCGCTTTCACATTAGATATCGCAGTTCCCAACTTGTAAAGGTGAAAAACACTGCATCTCACTAAGTGACATTGTTTAATGCGGTGTTACGACGGTTCATACCTTAACCTAACGTAACCTAACCTAACCTAACCTAACCTTACCTAACCTAACCTAACCTAACCCAACCCAACCCAACCTAACCTAACCTAACCTAACCTAAACTAACCTAACCTAACCCAACCTAACCTAACCTAACCTAACCTAACCCAACCTAACCCAACCCAACCCAACCTAACCTAACCTAAGCTAACCTAACCTAACCTAACCTAACCAAACCTAACCTAACCTAACTTAACCTAACCTAACGTAACCTAACCTAACCTAACCTATTCTAACGTAACCTAACCTTACCTGACTTAACCTAACCTAACGTAACCTAACCTAACCTAACATAACCTAACGTAACCTAACCTAACCTAACCTAACGTAACCTAACCTAACCTAACCCAACCTAACCCAACCCAACCCAACCCAACAACACCCAACCCAACCTAACCTAACCTAACCTAACCTTACCTAACCTAACCAAATTATCCTTACCTAACCTAACCTAACCTAACGTAACCTAACCTAACCTAACCTAACGTAACCTAACCTAACCTAACGTAACCTAACCTAACCTAACCTAACCCAACCTAACCTAACCTAACCTAACCTAACCCAACTCAACCCAACCTAACCATATCTACCCTAACCTAACCTAACCTAACCTAACCTAACCAAACCTAACCTAACCTAACCTAACCTAACCTAACGACGGTTGCAAGCGCTTTCACATTAGATATCGCAGTTCCCCACTTTTAATGGTGAAAAACACTGCATCTCACTAATTGACATTGTTTAATGCGGTTTTACGACGGTTCATATCTTAACATTCGCACTTGTATCTAAAAACGCTCTATTACACTGTTTTGTTCACAATTACGATATTTGCATAACCTCAGTTTTTCACCAACTTATTGCAGTACAGAACGCTGTATCTCGCTAAATGACATTGTTCTTTTAAGGTTTCACGATGCTTGCATGCGCTTTAACGAGAATATCACAATATAGCAGTTTCGCACTTGTAACAGTAGAACACGCAGTATTTGGCTTGTTCATTCCGTTTTGTGTGCTTTCACAACATTTCACCTATCGCAGTTTAATACTCGCAATAAAACAACACTATCTCGTTAGATGACGTCGTTTTTGGTAGTTTCACGACGCTACCTAGCTTAACCTAACCTAACCTAACCTAACCTTCGCACTTCTATCGTTAGAAAACGTTTTATTCGCAACTTTACAATGTTTTCTACAAGATTACGACGGTTTCATGCGCTTTCACATTAGATATCGTAGTTCCCGACTTGTATTGTTGAAAAACACTACATCTCACTAAGTGAGATTGTTTATTGCGGTTTTACGACGGTTGATATGTCAACCTAACCTAACATTCGCACTTGTATCTAAAGACGCTCAATTACACTGTTTCGTTCACAATTACGATATTTGCTTGACCTCACAGTTTCTCACCAACTTATTACAGTACAGAACGCTGTATCTCGCTAAATGACATCGTTCTTTAAGGTTTCACGATACTTGCATGCGCTTTACCGAGAATGTCACAACATAGCAGTTTCGCACTTGTAACGGTACAACACGCAGTATTTGGCTTGTTCATGCCGTTTTGTGTGCTTTCACAACATTTTACCTATCGCAGTTTCGTACTCGCAATAAAACAACACTATCTCGTTAGATGACGTCGTTTTTGGTGGTTTCACGAAGCTACCTAGCTTAAACTAACATAACTCAACCTAACATAACCTTCGCACTTCTATCGTTAGAAAACGTTTTACTCGCTACTTTACATTGCTTTCTACAACATTACGACGGTTTCATGCGCTTTCACATTAGACATCGCAGTTCCCAACTTGTAAAGGTGAAAACCACTGCATCTCACTAAGTGACATTGTTTAATGCGGTTTTACGACGGTTCATACCTTAACCTAACGTACCTAACCTAACCTAACCCAACCTAACCTAACATAACCTAACCTAACCTAACCTAACCTAACCTAACCAAACCTAACCTAACGTAACCTAACCTAACCTAACCTAACCTAACCTAACGACGTTTGCAAGCGCTTTCACATTAGATATCGCAGTTCCCGACTTGTAATGGTGAAAAACACTGCATCTCACTAAGTGACATTTTTTAATGCGGTTTTACGACGGTTCATATCTTAACCTAACCTAACATTCGTACTTGTATTGAAAAACGCTCAATTACACTGTTTCGTTCACAATTACGATATTTGCTTGACCTCACAGTTTCTCACCAACTTATTACAGTACAGAACGCTGTATCTCGCTAAAGGACATCGTTCTTTAAGGTTTCACGATACTTGCATGCGCTTTACCGAGAATGTCACAACATAGCAGTTTCGCACTTGTAACGGTACAACACGCAGTATTTGGCTTGTTCATGCCGTTTTGTGTGCTTTCACAACATTTTACCTATCGCAGTTTCGTACTCGCAATAAAACAACACTATCTCGTTAGATGACGTCGTTTTTGGTGGTTTCACGACGCTACGTAGCTTAAACTAACATAACTCATCCTAACCTAACCTTCGCACTTCTATCGTTAGAAAACGTTTTACTCGCTACTTTACATTGCTTTCTACAACATTACGACGGTTTCAAGCGCTTTCACATTAGATATCGCAGTTCCCAACTTGTAAAGGTGAAAAACACTGCATCTCACTAAGTGACATTGTTTAATGCGGTTTTACGACGGTTCATAACTTAACCTAACGTAACCTAACCTAACCTAACCCAACCTAACCTAACAACCTAACCTAACCTAACCTAACCTAACCAAACCTAACCTAACGTAACCTAACCTAACCTAACCTAACCTAACCTAACCTAACCTAACGACGTTTGCAAGCGCTTTCACATTAGATATCGCAGTTCCCGACTTGTAATGGTGAAAAACACTGCATCTCACTAAGTGACATTGTTTAATGCGGTTTTACGACGGTTCATATCTTAACCTAACCTAACATTCGCACTTGTATTAAAAAACGCTCTATTACACTGTTTCGTTCACAATTACGATATTTGCTTGACCTCACAGTTTCTCACCAACTTATTGCAGTACAGAACGCTGTACCTCGCTAAATGACATCGTTCTTTAAGGTTTCACGATGCTTGCATGCGCTTTAAAGAGAATATCACATTATAGCAGTTTCGCACTTGTAACGGTACAACACGCAGTATCTGGCTTGTTCAAGCCGTTTTGTGTACTTTCACAACATTTCACCTATTGCAGTTTCGTACATGCAATAAAACAACACTATCTCGTTAGATGACGTCCTTTTTGGTGGTCTCACGACGCTACATAGCTTAAACTAACATAACTCAAGCTAACCTTCGCACTTCTATCGTTAGAAAACGTTTTACTCGCAACTTTACAATGTTTTCTACAAGATTACGACGGTTTCATGCGCTTTCACATTAGATATTGTAGTTCCCGACTTGTAATGTTGGAAAACACTACATCTCACTAAGTGACATTGTTTAATGCGGTTTTACGACGGTTGATATCTCAACCTAACCTAACATTCGCACTTGTATCTAAATACGCTCAATTACACTGTTTCGTTCACAATTACGATATTTGCTTGACCTCACAGTTTCTCACCAACTTATTACAGTACAGAACGCTGTATCTCGCTAAATGACATCGTTCTTTAAGGTTTCACGATACTTGCATGCGCTTTAACGAGAATATCACATTAAAGCAGTTTCGCACTTGTAACGGCACAAGACGGAGTATCTGGCTAGTTCATGCCATTTTGTGTGCTTTCCCAATATCTTACCTATCGCAGTTTCGTACTCGCAATAAAACAACACTCTCTCGTTAGATGACATCGTTTTTGGTGGTTTCACGACGCTACCTAGCTCAAACTAACCGAACCTTCGCACTTCTATCGTTAGAAAACGTTTTATTCGCTACTTTACAATGTTTTCTACAAGATTACGACGGTTTCATGCGCTTTCACATTAGATATCGCAGTTCCCGACTTGTAATGGTGAAAAACACAGCATCTCACTAAGTGACATTGTTTAATGCGGTTTTAGCGCGGTTCATATCTTAACCTAACCTAACCTTACCTAACCCAACCTAACCTAACCTAACCTAACCTAACCAAACCTTACCTAACATTCCTAACCTAACCTAACCTAACCTAACCTAACCTAACCTAACCTAACCTAACGTAACCTAACCTAACGACGTTTGCAAGCGCTTTCACATTAGATATCGCAGTTCCCGACTTGTAATGGTGAAAAACACTGCATCTCACTAAGTGACATTGTTTAATGCGGTTTTACGACGGTTCATATCTTAACCTAACCTAACATTCGCACTTGTATTAAAAAACGCTCTATTACACTGTTTCGTTCACAATTAGGATATTTGCATAACCTCACAGTTTTTCACCAACTTATTGCAGTACAGAACGCTGTATCTCGCTAAATGACATCGTTCTTTAAGGTTTCACGATGCTTGCATGCGCTTTAACGAGAATATCACAACATAGCAGTTTCGCACTTGTAACGGTACAACACGCAGTATTTGGCTTGTTCATGCCGTTTTGTGTGCTTTCACAACATTTCACCTATCGCAGTTTCGTACTCGCAATAAAACAACACTATCTCGTTAGATGACGTTGTTTTTGGTAGTTTCACGACGCTACCTAGCTTAAACTAACATAACTCAACCTAACATAACCTTCGCACTTCTATCGTTAGAAAACGTTTTACTCGCTACTTTACATTGCTTTCTACAACAATACGACGGTTTCAAGCGCTTTCACATTAGATATCACAGTTCCCAACTTGTAAAGGTGAAAAACACTGCATCTCCCTAAGTGACATTGTTTAATGCGGTTTTACAACGGTTCATACCTTAACCTAACCTAACCTAACCTAACCTAACCTAACCTTACCTAACCTAACCTAACCTAACCCAACCCAACCCAACCTAACCTAACCTAACCTAACCTAAACTAACCTAACCCAACCTAACCTAACCTAACCTAACCTAACCCAACCCAACCCAACCCAACCTAACCTAACCTAAGCTAACCTAACCTAACCTAACCTAACCTAACCTAACCTTACCTAACCTAACCAAATTATCCTTACCTAACCTAACCTAACCTAACGTAACCTAACCTAACCTAACCTAACCTAACCCAACCTAACCTAACCTAACCTAACCTAACCCAACTCAACCCAACCTAACCTAATCTAACCTAACCTAACCTAACCTAACCTAACAAAACCTAACCTAACCTAACCTAACCTAACCTAACCTAACGACGATTGCAAGCGCTTTCACATTAGATATCGCAGTTCCCGACTTTTAATGGTGAAAAACACTGCATCTCACTAATTGACAATGTTTAATGCGGTTTTACGACGGTTCATATCTTAACCTAAGCTAACATTCGCACTTGTATCTAAAAACGCTCTATTACACTGTTTTGTTCACAATTACCATATTTGCATAACCTCACAGTTTTTCACTAACTTATTGCAGTACAGAACGTTGTATCTCGCTAAATGACTTTGTTCTTTAAGGTTTCACGATGCTTTCATGCGCTTTAACGAGAATATCACAATATAGCAGTTTCGCACTTGTAACGGTAGAACACGCAGTATTTGGCTTGTTCATGCCGTTTTGAGTGCTTTCACAACATTTCACCTATCGCAGTTTAATACTCGCTATAAAACAACACTATCTCGTTAGATGACGTCGTTTTTGGTAGTTTCACGACGCTACCTAGCTTAAACTAACCTAACCTAACCTAATATTCGCACTTCTATCGTTAGAAAACGTTTTACTCGCAACTTTACAATGTTTTCTACAAGATTACGACGGTTTCATGCGCTTTCACATTAGATATCGTAGTTCCCGACTTGTAATGTTGAAAAACACTACATCTCACTAAGTGACATTGTTTAATGCGGTTTTACGACGGTTGATATGTCAACCTAACCTAACATTCGCACTTGTATCTAAAGACGCTCAATTACACTGTTTCGTTCACAATTACGATATTTGCTTGACCTCACAGTTTCTCACCAACTTATTACAGTACAGAACGCTGTATCTCGCTAAATGACATCGTTCTTCAAGGTTTCACGATACTTGCATGCGCTTTACCGAGAATATCACAATATAGCAGTTTCGCACTTGTAACGGTACAACACGCAGTATTTGGCTTGTTCATGCCGTTTTGTGTGCTTTCACATTTTACCTATCGCAGTTTCGTACTCGCAATAAAACAACACTATCTCGTTAGATGACGTCGTTTTTGGTGGTTTCACGACGCTACCTAGCTTAAACTAACATAACTCAACCTAACATAACCTTCGCACTTCTATCGTTAGAAAACGTTTTACTCGCTACTTTACATTGCTTTCTACAACATTACGACGGTTTCAAGCGCTTTCACATTAGATATCGCAGTTCCCAACTTGTAAAGGTGAAAAACACTGCATCTCACAAAGTGACATTGTTTATTGCGGTTTTACGACGGTTCATACCTTAACCTAACGTAACCTAACCTAACCCAACCTAACCTAACATAACCTAACCTAACCTAACCTAACCTAACGTAACCTAACCTAACCTAACCTAACCTAACCTAACGACGTTTGCAAGCGCTTTCACATTAGATATCCCAGTTCCCGACTTGTAATGGTGAAAAACACTGCATCTCACTAAGTGACATTGTTTAATGCGGTTTTACGACGGTTCATATCTTAACCTAACCTAACATTCGTACTTGTATTGAAAAACGCTCTATTACACTGTTTCGTTCACAATTACGATATTTGCATAACCTCACAGTTTTTCACCAACTTATTGCAGTACAGAACGCTGTATCTCGCTAAATGACATTGTTCTTTAAGGTTTCACGATGCTTGCATGCGCTTTAACGAGAATATCACAATATAGCAGTTTCGCACTTGTAACGGTAGAACACGCAGTATTTGGCTTGTTCATGCCGTTTTGTGTGCTTTCACAACATTTCACCTATCGCAGTTTAATACTCGCAATAAAACAACTATCTCTTTAAATGACGTCGTTTTTGGTAGTTTCACGACGCTACCTAGCCTAAACTAACCTAACCTAACCTAACCTTCGCACTTCTATCGTTAGAAAACGTTTTACTCGCAACTTTACAATGTTTTCTACAAGATTACGACGGTTTCATGCGCTTTCACATTAGATATCGTAGTTCCCGACTTGTAATGGTGAAAAAGACTGCATCTCACTAAGTGACATTGTTTAATGCGGTTTTACGACGGTTCATATCTTAACCTAACCTAACATTCGTACTTGTATGGAAAAACGCTCTATTACACTGTTTCGTTCACAATTACGATATTTGCATAACCTCACAGTTTTTCACCAACTTATTGCAGTACAGAACGCTGTATCTCGCTAAATGACATCGTTCTTTAAGGTTTCACGATGCTTGCATGCGCTTTAACAAGAATATCACATTATAGCAGTTTCGCACTTGTAACGGTACAACACGCAGTATCTGGCTTGTTCAAGCCGTTTTGTGTACTTTCACAACATTTCACCTATTGCAGTTACGTACATGCAATAAAACAACACTATCTCGTTAGATGACGTCCTTTTTGGTGGTCTCACGACGCTACATAGCTTAAACTAACATAACTCAAGCTAACCTTCGCACTTCTATCGTTAGAAAACGTTTTACTCGCAACTTTACAATGTTTTCTACAAGATTACGACGGTTTCATGCGCTTTCACAATAGATATCGTAGTTCCCGACTTGTAATGTTGAAAAACACTACATCTCACTAAGTGACATTGTTTAATGCGGTTTTACGACGGTTGATATCTCAACCTAACCTAACATTCGCACTTGTATCTAAATACGCTCAATTACACTGTTTCGTTCACAATTACGATATTTGCTTGACCTCACAGTTTCTCACCAACTTATTACAGTTCAGAACGCTGTATCTCGCTAAATGACATCGTTCTTTAAGGTTTCACGATACTTGCATGCGCTTTAACGAGAATATCACATTAAAGCAGTTTCGCACTTGTAACGGCACAAGACGCAGTATCTGGCTAGTTCATGCCATTTTGTGTGCTTTCCCAATATTTCACCTATCGCAGTTTCGTACTCGCAATAAAACAACACTATCTCGTTAGATGACATCGTTTTTGGTGGTTTCACGACGCTACCTAGCTCAAACTAACCGAACCTTCGCACTTCTATCGTTAGAAAACGTTTTATTCGCTACTTTACAATGTTTTCTACAAGATTACGACGGTTTCATGCGCTTTCACATTAGATATCGCAGTTCCCAACTTGTAAAGGTGAAAAACACTGCATCTCACTAAGTGACATTGTTTAATGCGGTTTTACGACGGTTCATACCTTAACCTAACCTAACCTAACCTTACCTAACCTAACCTAACCTAACCTAACCCAACCCAACCCAACCTAACCTAACCTAACCTAACCTAAACTAACCTAACCCAACCCAACCCAACCCAACCTAACCTAACCTTAGCTAACCTAACCAAACCTAACCAAACCTAACCTAACCTAACTTAACCTAACCTAACGTAACCTAACCTAACCTAACCTATTCTAACGTAACCTAACCTTACCTGACCTAACCTAACCTAACGTACCTAACCTAACCTAACATAACCTAACGTAACCTAACCTAACCTAACCTAACCTAACGTAACCTAACCTAACCTAACCCAACCTAACCCAACCCAACCCATCCCAACCCAACAACACCCAACCCAACCTAACCTAACCTAACCTAACCTTACCTAACCTAACCAAATTATCCTTACCTAACCTAACCTAACCTAACGTAACCTAACCTAACCTAACGTAACCTAACCTAACCTAACCTAACCTAACCCAACCTAACCTAACCTAACCTAACCCAACTCAACCCAACCTAACCTAATCTAACCTAACCTAACCTAACCTAACCTAACCTAACAAAACCTAACCTAACCTAACCTAACCTAACCTAACCTAACGACGGTTGCAAGCGCTTTCACATTAGATATCCCAGTTCCCGACTTGTAATGGTGAAAAACACTGCATCTCACTAAGTGACATTGTTTAATGCGGTTTTACGACGGTTCATATCTTAACCTAACCTAACATTCGTACTTGTATTGAAAAACGCTCTATTACACTGTTTCGTTCACAATTACGATATTTGCATAACCTCACAGTTTTTCACCAACTTATTGCAGTACAGAACGCTGTATCTCGCTAAATGACATTGTTCTTTAAGGTTTCACGATGCTTGCATGCGCTTTAACGAGAATATCACAATATAGCAGTTTCGCACTTGTAACGGTAGAACACGCAGTATTTGGCTTGTTCATGCCATTTTGTGTGCTTTCACAACATTTCACCTATCGCAGTTTAATACTCGCAATAAAACAACACTATCTCTTTAGATGACGTCGTTTTTGGTAGTTTCACGACGCTACCTAGCCTAAACTAACCTAACCTAACCTAACCTTCGCACTTCTATCGTTAGAAAACGTTTTACTCGCAACTTTACATTGTTTTCTGCAAGATTACGACGGTTTTATGCGCTTTCACATTAGATATCGTAGTTCCCGACTTGTAATGTTGAAAAACACTACATCTCACTAAGTGACATTGTTTAATGCGGTTTTACGATGGTTGATATGTCAACCTAACCTAACATTCGCACTTGTATCTAAAGACGCTCAATTACACTGTTTCGTTCACAATTACGATATTTGCTTGACCTCACAGTTTCTCACCAACTTATTAGAGTACAGAACGCTGTATCTCGCTAAATGACATCGTTCTTTAAGGTTTCACGATACTTGCATGCGCTTTACCGAGAATGTCACAACATAGCAGTTTCGCACTTGTAACGGTACAACACGCAGTATTTGGCTTGTTCATGCCGTTTTGTGTGCTTTCACAACATTTTACCTATCGCAGTTTCGTACTCGCAATAAACAACACTATCTCGTTAGAGGACGTCGTTTTTGGTGGTTTCACGACACTACCTAGCTTAAACTAACATAACTCAACCTAACATAACCTTCGCACTTCTATCGTTAGAAAACGTTTTACTCGCTACTTTACATTGCTTTCTACAACATTACGACGGTTTCAAGCGCTTTCACATTAGATATCGCAGTTCCCAACTTGTAAAGGTGAAAAACACTGCATCTCACTAAGTGACATTGTTTAATGCGGTTTTACGACGGTTCATACCTTAACCTAACGTAACCTAACCTAACCTAACCCAACCTAACCTAACAACCTAACCTAACCTAACCTAACCTAACCAAACCTAACCTAACGTAACCTAACCTAACCTAACCTAACCTAACCCAACCCAACCCAACCTAACCTAACCTAACCTAACCTAAACTAACCTAACCCAACCTAACCTAACCTAACCTAACCTAACCCAACCCAACCCAACCCAACCTAACCTAACCTAAGCTAACCTAACCAAACCTAACCAAACCTAACCTAACCTAACTTAACCTAACCTAACGTAACCTAACCTAACCTAACCTATTCTAACGTAACCTAACCTTACCTGACCTAACCTAACCTAACGTAACCTAACCTAACCTAACATATCATAACCTAACCTAACCTAACCTAACCTAAC
>NW_027464604.1:3677500-3685000 GCF_043290135.1 Rhipicephalus microplus
ACCTAACCCAACCCAACCCAACCCAACCTAACCTAACCTAAGCTAACCTAACCAAACCTAACCAAACCTAACCTAACCTAACTTAACCTAACCTAACGTAACCTAACCTAACCTAACCTATTCCAACGTAACCTAACCTTACCTGACCTAACCTAACCTAACGTAACCTAACCTAACCTAACATAACATAACCTAACCTAACCTAACCTAACCTAACCTAACGTAACCTAACCTAACCTAACCCAACCCAACCCAACCCAACAACACCCAACCCAACCTAACCTAACCTAACCTAACCTTACCTAACCTAACCAAATTATCCTTACCTAACCTAACCTAACCTAACGTAACCTAACCTAACCTAACCTAACGTAACCTAACCTAACCTAACCTAACGTAACCTAACCTAACCTAACCTAACCTAACCTAACCTAACCTAATCTAACCTAACCTAACCTAACCTAACCTAACAAAACCTAACCTAACCTAACCTAACCTAACCTAACGACGGTTGCAAGCGCTTTCACATTAGATATCGCAGTTCCCGACTTTTAATGGTGAAAAACACTGCATCTCACTAATTGACATTGTTTAATGCGGTTTTACGACGGTTCATATCTTAACCTAAGCTAACATTCGCACTTGTATCTAAAAACGCTCTATTACACTGTTTTGTTCACAATTACCATATTTGCATAACCTCACAGTTTTTCACCAACTTATTGCAGTACAGAATGTTGTATCTCGCTAAATGACATTGTTCTTTAAGGTTTCACGATGCTTTCATGCGCTTTAACGAGAATATCACAATATAGCAGTTTCGCACTTGTAACGGTAGAACACGCAGTATTTGGCTTGTTCATGCCGTTTTGTGTGCTTTCACAACATTTCACCTATCGCAGTTTAATACTCGCTATAAAACAACACTATCTCGTTAGATGACGTCGTTTTTGGTAGTTTCACGACGCTACCTAGTTTAAACTAACCTAACCTAACCTAACCTTCGCACTTCTATCGTTAGAAAACGTTTTACTCGCAACTTTACAATGTTTTCTACAAGATTACGACGGTTTCATGCGCTTTCACATTAGATATCGTAGTTCCCGACTTGTAATGTTGAAAAACACTACATCTCACTAAGTGACATTGTTTAATGCGGTTTTACGACGGTTGATATGTCAACCTAACCTAACATTCGCACTTGTATCTAAAGACGCTCAATTACACTGTTTCGTTCACAATTACGATATTTGCTTGACCTCACAGTTTCTCACCAACTTATTACAGTACAGAACGCTGTATCTCGCTAAATGACATCGTTCTTTAAGGTTTCACGATACTTGCATGCGCTTTACCGAGAATGTCAAAACATAGCAGTTTCGCACTTGTAACGGTACAACACGCAGTATTTGGCTTGTTCATGCCGTTTTGTGTGCTTTCACATTTTACCTATCGCAGTTTCGTACGCGCAATAAAACAACAATATCTCGTTAGATGACGTCGTTTTTGGTGGTTTCACGACGCTACCTAGCTTAAACTAACATAACTCAACCTAACATTACCTTCGCACTTCTATCGTTAGAAAACGTTTTACTCGCTACTTTACATTGCTTTCTACAACATTACGACGGTTTCAAGCGCTTTCACATTAGATATCGCAGTTCCCAACTTGTAAAGGTGAAAAACACTGCATCTCACGAAGTGACATTGTTTATTGCGGTTTTACGACGGTTCATACCTTAACCTAACGTAACCTAACCTAACCTAACCCAACCTAACCTAACATAACCTAACCTAACCTAACCTAACCTAACCAAACCTAACCTAACGTAACCTAACCTAACCTAACCTAACCTAACGACGTTTGCAAGCGCTTTCACATTAGATATCCCAGTTCCCGACTTGTAATGGTGAAAAACACTGCATCTCAGTAAGTGACATTGTTTAATGCGGTTTTACGACAGTTCATATCTTAACCTAACCTAACATTCGTACTTGTATTGAAAAACGCTCTATTACACTGTTTCGTTCACAATTACGATATTTGCATAACCTCACAGTTTTTCACCAACTTATTGCAGTACAGAACGCTGTATCTCGCTAAATGACATCGTTCTTCAAGGTTTCACGATACTTGCATGCGCTTTACCGAGAATATCACAATATAGCAGTTTCGCACTTGTAACGGTACAACACGCAGTATTTGGCTTGTTCATGCCGTTTTGTGTGCTTTCACATTTTACCTATCGCAGTTTCGTACTCGCAATAAAACAACACTATCTCGTTAGATGACGTCGTTTTTGGTGGTTTCACGACGCTACCTAGCTTAAACTAACATAACTCAACCTAACATAACCTTCGCACTTCTATCGTTAGAAAACGTTTTACTCGCTACTTTACATTGCTTTCTACAACATTACGACGGTTTCAAGCGCTTTCACATTAGATATCGCAGTTCCCAACTTGTAAAGGTGAAAAACACTGCATCTCACAAAGTGACATTGTTTATTGCGGTTTTACGACGGTTCATACCTTAACCTAACGTAACCTAACCTAACCCAACCTAACCTAACATAACCTAACCTAACCTAACCTAACCTAACGTAACCTAACCTAACCTAACCTAACCTAACCTAACGACGTTTGCAAGCGCTTTCACATTAGATATCCCAGTTCCCGACTTGTAATGGTGAAAAACACTGCATCTCACTAAGTGACATTGTTTAATGCGGTTTTACGACGGTTCATATCTTAACCTAACCTAACATTCGTACTTGTATTGAAAAACGCTCTATTACACTGTTTCGTTCACAATTACGATATTTGCATAACCTCACAGTTTTTCACCAACTTATTGCAGTACAGAACGCTGTATCTCGCTAAATGACATTGTTCTTTAAGGTTTCACGATGCTTGCATGCGCTTTAACGAGAATATCACAATATAGCAGTTTCGCACTTGTAACGGTAGAACACGCAGTATTTGGCTTGTTCATGCCGTTTTGTGTGCTTTCACAACATTTCACCTATCGCAGTTTAATACTCGCAATAAAACAACTATCTCTTTAAATGACGTCGTTTTTGGTAGTTTCACGACGCTACCTAGCCTAAACTAACCTAACCTAACCTAACCTTCGCACTTCTATCGTTAGAAAACGTTTTACTCGCAACTTTACAATGTTTTCTACAAGATTACGACGGTTTCATGCGCTTTCACATTAGATATCGTAGTTCCCGACTCGTAATGGTGAAAAAGACTGCATCTCACTAAGTGACATTGTTTAATGCGGTTTTACGACGGTTCATATCTTAACCTAACCTAACATTCGTACTTGTATGGAAAAACGCTCTATTACACTGTTTCGTTCACAATTACGATATTTGCATAACCTCACAGTTTTTCACCAACTTATTGCAGTACAGAACGCTGTATCTCGCTAAATGACATCGTTCTTTAAGGTTTCACGATGCTTGCATGCGCTTTAACAAGAATATCACATTATAGCAGTTTCGCACTTGTAACGGTACAACACGCAGTATCTGGCTTGTTCAAGCCGTTTTGTGTACTTTCACAACATTTCACCTATTGCAGTTACGTACATGCAATAAAACAACACTATCTCGTTAGATGACGTCCTTTTTGGTGGTCTCACGACGCTACATAGCTTAAACTAACATAACTCAAGCTAACCTTCGCACTTCTATCGTTAGAAAACGTTTTACTCGCAACTTTACAATGTTTTCTACAAGATTACGACGGTTTCATGCGCTTTCACAATAGATATCGTAGTTCCCGACTTGTAATGTTGAAAAACACTACATCTCACTAAGTGACATTGTTTAATGCGGTTTTACGACGGTTGATATCTCAACCTAACCTAACATTCGCACTTGTATCTAAATACGCTCAATTACACTGTTTCGTTCACAATTACGATATTTGCTTGACCTCACAGTTTCTCACCAACTTATTACAGTTCAGAACGCTGTATCTCGCTAAATGACATCGTTCTTTAAGGTTTCACGATACTTGCATGCGCTTTAACGAGAATATCACATTAAAGCAGTTTCGCACTTGTAACGGCACAAGACGCAGTATCTGGCTAGTTCATGCCATTTTGTGTGCTTTCCCAATATTTCACCTATCGCAGTTTCGTACTCGCAATAAAACAACACTATCTCGTTAGATGACATCGTTTTTGGTGGTTTCACGACGCTACCTAGCTCAAACTAACCGAACCTTCGCACTTCTATCGTTAGAAAACGTTTTATTCGCTACTTTACAATGTTTTCTACAAGATTACGACGGTTTCATGCGCTTTCACATTAGATATCGCAGTTCCCAACTTGTAAAGGTGAAAAACACTGCATCTCACTAAGTGACATTGTTTAATGCGGTTTTACGACGGTTCATACCTTAACCTAACCTAACCTAACCTTACCTAACCTAACCTAACCTAACCTAACCCAACCCAACCCAACCTAACCTAACCTAACCTAACCTAAACTAACCTAACCCAACCTAACCTAACCTAACCTAACCCAACCCAACCCAACCTAACCTAACGTTAGCTAACCTAACCAAACCTAACCAAACCTAACCTAACCTAACTTAACCTAACCTAACGTAACCTAACCTAACCTAACCTATTCTAACGTAACCTAACCTTACCTGACCTAACCTAACCTAACGTACCTAACCTAACCTAACATAACCTAACGTAACCTAACCTAACCTAACCTAACCTAACGTAACCTAACCTAACCTAACCCAACCTAACCCAACCCAACCCATCCCAACCCAACAACACCCAACCCAACCTAACCTAACCTAACCTAACCTTACCTAACCTAACCAAATTATCCTTACCTAACCTAACCTAACCTAACGTAACCTAACCTAACCTAACGTAACCTAACCTAACCTAACCTAACCTAACCCAACCTAACCTAACCTAACCTAACCTAACCCAACTCAACCCAACCTAACCTAATCTAACCTAACCTAACCTAACCTAACCTAACCTAACAAAACCTAACCTAACCTAACCTAACCTAACCTAACCTAACGACGGTTGCAAGCGCTTTCACATTAGATATCCCAGTTCCCGACTTGTAATGGTGAAAAACACTGCATCTCACTAAGTGACATTGTTTAATGCGGTTTTACGACGGTTCATATCTTAACCTAACCTAACATTCGTACTTGTATTGAAAAACGCTCTATTACACTGTTTCGTTCACAATTACGATATTTGCATAACCTCACAGTTTTTCACCAACTTATTGCAGTACAGAACGCTGTATCTCGCTAAATGACATTGTTCTTTAAGGTTTCACGATGCTTGCATGCGCTTTAACGAGAATATCACAATATAGCAGTTTCGCACTTGTAACGGTAGAACACGCAGTATTTGGCTTGTTCATGCCATTTTGTGTGCTTTCACAACATTTCACCTATCGCAGTTTAATACTCGCAATAAAACAACACTATCTCTTTAGATGACGTCGTTTTTGGTAGTTTCACGACGCTACCTAGCCTAAACTAACCTAACCTAACCTAACCTTCGCACTTCTATCGTTAGAAAACGTTTTACTCGCAACTTTACAATGTTTTCTGCAAGATTACGACGGTTTTATGCGCTTTCACATTAGATATCGTAGTTCCCGACTTGTAATGTTGAAAAACACTACATCTCACTAAGTGACATTGTTTAATGCGGTTTTACGATGGTTGATATGTCAACCTAACCTAACATTCGCACTTGTATCTAAAGACGCTCAATTACACTGTTTCGTTCACAATTACGATATTTGCTTGACCTCACAGTTTCTCACCAACTTATTAGAGTACAGAACGCTGTATCTCGCTAAATGACATCGTTCTTTAAGGTTTCACGATACTTGCATGCGCTTTACCGAGAATGTCACAACATAGCAGTTTCGCACTTGTAACGGTACAACACGCAGTATTTGGCTTGTTCATGCCGTTTTGTGTGCTTTCACAACATTTTACCTATCGCAGTTTCGTACTCGCAATAAACAACACTATCTCGTTAGAGGACGTCGTTTTTGGTGGTTTCACGACACTACCTAGCTTAAACTAACATAACTCAACCTAACATAACCTTCGCACTTCTATCGTTAGAAAACGTTTTACTCGCTACTTTACATTGCTTTCTACAACATTACGACGGTTTCAAGCGCTTTCACATTAGATATCGCAGTTCCCAACTTGTAAAGGTGAAAAACACTGCATCTCACTAAGTGACATTGTTTAATGCGGTTTTACGACGGTTCATACCTTAACCTAACGTAACCTAACCTAACCTAACCCAACCTAACCTAACAACCTAACCTAACCTAACCTAACCTAACCAAACCTAACCTAACGTAACCTAACCTAACCTAACCTACCCTAACCCAACCCAACCCAACCTAACCTAACCTAACCTACCCTAAACTAACCTAACCCAACCTAACCTAACCTAACCAAACCTAACCCAACCCAACCCAACCCAACCTAACCTAACCTAAGCTAACCTAACCAAACCTAACCAAACCTAACCTAACCTAACTTAACCTAACCTAACGTAACCTAACCTAACCTAACCTATTCTAACGTAACCTAACCTTACCTGACCTAACCTAACCTAACGTAACCTAACCTAACCTAACATATCATAACCTAACCTAACCTAACCTAACGTAACCTAACCTAACCTAACCCAACCCAACCCAACCCAACAACACCCAACCCAACCTAACCTAACCTAACCTAACCTTACCTAACCTAACCAAATTATCCTTACCTAACCTAACCTAACCTAACGTAACCTAACCTAACCTAACCTAACGTAACCTAACCTAACCTAACGTAACCTAACCTAACCTAACCCAACTCAACCCAACCTAACCTAATCTAACCTAACCTAACCTAACCTAACCTAACAAAACCTAACCTAACCTAACCTAACCTAACCTAACGACGGTTGCAAGCGCTTTCACATTAGATATCGCAGTTCCCGACTTTTAATGGTGAAAAACACTGCATCTCACTAATTGACATTGTTTAATGCGGTTTTACGACGGTTCATATCTTAACCTAACCTAACATTCGCACTTGTATCTAAAAACGCTCTATTACGCTGTTTTGTTCACAATTACCATATTTGCATAACCTCACAGTTTTTCACCAACTTATTGCAGTACAGAACGTTGTATCTCGCTAAATGACATTGTTCTTTAAGGTTTCACGATGCTTGCATGCGCTTTAACGAGAATATCACAATATAGCAGTTTCGCACTTGTAACGGTAGAACACGCAGTATTTGGCTTGTTCATGCCGTTTTGTGTGCTTTCACAACATTTCACCTATGGCAGTTTAATACTCGCTATAAAACAACACTATCTCGTTAGATGACGTCGTTTTTGGTAGTTTCACGACGCTACCTAGCTCAAACTAACCTAACCTAACCTAACCTTCGCACTTCTATCGTTA
>NW_027464604.1:3687500-3692500 GCF_043290135.1 Rhipicephalus microplus
ACCTAACCTAACCTAACCCAACCTAACCCAACCCAACCCAACCCAACAACACCCAACCCAACCTAACCTAACCTAACCTAACCTTACCTAACCTAACCAAATTATCCTTACCTAACCTAACCTAACCTAACGTAACCTAACCTAACCTAACCTAACGTAACCTAACCTAACCTAACGTAACCTAACCTAACCTAACCTAACCTAACCTAATCTAACCTAACCTAACCTAACCTAACAAAACCTAACCTAACCTAACCTAACCTAACCTAACGACGGTTGCAAGCGCTTTCACATTAGATATCGCAGTTCCCGACTTTTAATAGTGAAAAACACTGCATCTCACTAATTGACATTGTTTAATGCGGTTTTACGACGGTTCATATCTTAACCTAAGCTAACATTCGCACTTGTATCTAAAAACGCTCTATTACACTGTTTTGTTCACAATTACCATATTTGCATAACCTCACAGTTTTTCACCAACTTATTGCAGTACAGAACGTTGTATCTCGCTAAATGACATTGTTCTTTAAGGTTTCACGATGCTTTCATGCGCTTTAACGAGAATATCACAATATAGCAGTTTCGCACTTGTAACGGTAGAACACGCAGTATTTGGCTTGTTCATGCCGTTTTGTGTGCTTTCACAACATTTCACCTATCGCAGTTTAATACTCGCTATAAAACAACACTATCTCGTTAGATGACGTCGTTTTTGGTAGTTTCACGACGCTACCTAGCTCAAACTAACCTAACCTAACCTAACCTTCGCACTTCTATCGTTAGAAAACGTTTTACTCGCAACTTTACAATGTTTTCTACAAGATTACGACGGTTTCATGCGCTTTCACATTAGATATCGTAGTTCCCGACTTGTAATGTTGAAAAACACTACATCTCACTAAGTGACATTGTTTAATGCGGTTTTACGACGGTTTATATGTCAACCTAACCTAACATTCGCACTTGTATCTAAAGACGCTCAATTACACTGTTTCGTTCACAATTACGATATTTGCTTGACCTCACAGTTTCTCACCAACTTATTACAGTACAGAACGCTGTATCTCGCTAAATGACATCGTTCTTTAAGGTTTCACGATACTTGCATGCGCTTTACCGAGAATGTCAAAACATAGCAGTTTCGCACTTGTAACGGTACAACACGCAGTATTTGGCTTGTTCATGCCGTTTTGTGTGCTTTCACATTTTACCTATCGCAGTTTCGTACTCGCAATAAAACAACACTATCTCGTTAGATGACGTCGTTTTTGGTGGTTTCACGACGCTACCTAGCTTAAACTAACATAACTCAACCTAACATAACCTTCGCACTTCTATCGTTAGAAAACGTTTTACTCGCTACTTTACATTGCTTTCTACAACATTACGACGGTTTCAAGAGCTTTCACATTAGATATCGCAGTTCCCAACTTGTAAAGGTGAAAAACACTGCATCTCACGAAGTGACATTGTTTATTGCGGTTTTACGACGGTTCATACCTTAACCTAACGTAACCTAACCTAACCTAACCCAACCTAACCTAACATAACCTAACCTAACCTAACCTAACCAAACCTAACCTAACGTAACCTAACCTAACCTAACCTAACCTAACCTAACCTAACCCAACCCAACCCAACCTAACCTAACCTAACCTAACCTAAACTAACCTAACCCAACCTAACCTAACCTAACCTAACCTAACCCAACCCAACCCAACCCAACCTAACCTAACCTAAGCTAACCTAACCAAACCTAACCAAACCTAACCTAACCTAACTTAACCTAACCTAACGTAACCTAACCTAACCTAACCTATTCCAACGTAACCTAACCTTACCTGACCTAACCTAACCTAACGTAACCTAACCTAACCTAACATAACATAACCTAACCTAACCTAACCTAACCTAACCTAACGTAACCTAACCTAACCTAACCCAACCCAACCCAACCCAACAACACCCAACCCAACCTAACCTAACCTAACCTAACCTTACCTAACCTAACCAAATTATCCTTACCTAACCTAACCTAACCTAACGTAACCTAACCTAACCTAACCTAACGTAACCTAACCTAACCTAACCTAACGTAACCTAACCTAACCTAACCTAACCTAACCTAACCTAACCTAATCTAACCTAACCTAACCTAACCTAACCTAACCTAACAAAACCTAACCTAACCTAACCTAACCTAACCTAACGACGGTTGCAAGCGCTTTCACATTAGATATCGCAGTTCCCGACTTTTAATGGTGAAAAACACTGCATCTCACTAATTGACATTGTTTAATGCGGTTTTACGACGGTTCATATCTTAACCTAAGCTAACATTCGCACTTGTATCTAAAAACGCTCTATTACACTGTTTTGTTCACAATTACCATATTTGCATAACCTCACAGTTTTTCACCAACTTATTGCAGTACAGAATGTTGTATCTCGCTAAATGACATTGTTCTTTAAGGTTTCACGATGCTTTCATGCGCTTTAACGAGAATATCACAACATAGCAGTTTCGCACTTGTAACGGTAGAACACGCAGTATTTGGCTTGTTCATGCCGTTTTGTGTGCTTTCACAACATTTCACCTATCGCAGTTTAATACTCGCTATAAAACAACACTATCTCGTTAGATGACGTCGTTTTTGGTAGTTTCACGACGCTACCTAGTTTAAACTAACCTAACCTAACCTAACCTTCGCACTTCTATCGTTAGGAAACGTTTTACTCGCAACTTTACAATGTTTTCTACAAGATTACGACGGTTTCATGCGCTTTCACATTAGATATCGTAGTTCCCGACTTGTAATGTTGAAAAACACTACATCTCACTAAGTGACATTGTTTAATGCGGTTTTACGACGGTTGATATGTCAACCTAACCTAACATTCGCACTTGTATCTAAAGACGCTCAATTACACTGTTTCGTTCACAATTACGATATTTGCTTGACCTCACAGTTTCTCACCAACTTATTACAGTACAGAACGCTGTATCTCGCTAAATGACATCGTTCTTTAAGGTTTCACGATACTTGCATGCGCTTTACCGAGAATGTCAAAACATAGCAGTTTCGCACTTGTAACGGTACAACACGCAGTATTTGGCTTGTTCATGCCGTTTTGTGTGCTTTCACATTTTACCTATCGCAGTTTCGTACGCGCAATAAAACAACAATATCTCGTTAGATGACGTCGTTTTTGGTGGTTTCACGACGCTACCTAGCTTAAACTAACATAACTCAACCTAACATTACCTTCGCACTTCTATCGTTAGAAAACGTTTTACTCGCTACTTTACATTGCTTTCTACAACATTACGACGGTTTCAAGCGCTTTCACATTAGATATCGCAGTTCCCAACTTGTAAAGGTGAAAAACACTGCATCTCACGAAGTGACATTGTTTATTGCGGTTTTACGACGGTTCATACCTTAACCTAACGTAACCTAACCTAACCTAACCCAACCTAACCTAACATAACCTAACCTAACCTAACCTAACCTAACCAAACCTAACCTAACGTAACCTAACCTAACCTAACCTAACCTAACGACGTTTGCAAGCGCTTTCACATTAGATATCCCAGTTCCCGACTTGTAATGGTGAAAAACACTGCATCTCAGTAAGTGACATTGTTTAATGCGGTTTTACGACAGTTCATATCTTAACCTAACCTAACATTCGTACTTGTATTGAAAAACGCTCTATTACACTGTTTCGTTCACAATTACGATATTTGCATAACCTCACAGTTTTTCACCAACTTATTGCAGTACAGAACGCTGTATCTCGCTAAATGACATTGTTCTTTAAGGTTTCACGATGCTTGCATGCGCTTTAACGAGAATATCACAATATAGCAGTTTCGCACTTGTAACGGTAGAACACGCAGTATTTGGCTTGTTCATGCCGTTTTGTGTGCTTTCACAACATTTCACCTATCGCAGTTTAATACTCGCAATAAAACAACACTATCTCTTTAGATGACGTCGTTTTTGGTAGTTTCACGACGCTACCTAGCCTAAACTAACCTAACCTAACCTAACCTTCGCACTTCTATCGTTAGAAAACGTTTTACTCGCAACTTTACAATGTTTTCTACAAGATTACGACGGTTTCATGCGCTTTCACATTAGATATCGTAGTTCCCGACTTGTAATGTTGAAAAACACTACATCTCACTAAGTGACATTGTTTAATGCGGTTTTACGATGGTTGATATGTCAACCTAACCTAACATTCGCACTTGTATCTAAAGACGCTCAATTACACTGTTTCGTTCACAATTACGATATTTGCTTGACCTCACAGTTTCTCACCAACTTATTACAGTACAGAACGCTGTATCTCGCTAAATGACATCGTTCTTTAAGGTTTCACGATACTTGCATGAGCTTTACCGAGAATATCACATTATAGCAGTTTCGCACTTGTAACGGTACAACACACAGTATCTGGCTTGTTCAAGCCGTTTTGTGTACTTTCACAACATTTCACCTATTGCAGTTACGTACATGCAATAAAACAACACTATCTCGTTAGATGACGTCCTTTTTGGTGGTCTCACGACGCTACATAGCTTAAACTAACATAACTCAAGCTAACCTTCGCACTTCAATCGTTAGAAAACGTTTTACTCGCAACTTTACAATGTTTTCTACAAGATTACGACGGTTTCATGCGCTTTCACATTAGATATCGTAGTTCCCGACTTGTAATGTTGAAAAACACTACATCTCACTAAGTGACATTGTTTAATGCGGTTTTACGACGGTTGATATCTCAACCTAACCTAACATTCGCACTTGTATCTAAATACGCTCAATTACACTGTTTCGTTCACAATTACGATATTTGCTTGACCTCACAGTTTCTCACCAACTTATTACAGTTCAGAACGCTGTATCTCGCTAAATGACATCGTTCTTTAAGGTTTCACGATACTTGCATGCGCTTTAACGAGAATATCACATTAAAGCAGTTTC
>NW_027464604.1:3697500-3727500 GCF_043290135.1 Rhipicephalus microplus
ATCTCGCTAAATGACATCGTTCTTTAAGGTTTCACGATGCTTGCATGCGCTTTAACGAGAATATCACAACATAGCAGTTTCGCACTTGTAACGGTACAACACACAGTATCTGGCTTGTTCAAGCCGTTTTGTGTACTTTCACAACATTTCACCTATTGCAGTTACGTACATGCAATAAAACAACACTATCTCGTTAGATGACGTCCTTTTTGGTGGTCTCACGACGCTACATAGCTTAAACTAACATAACTCAAGCTAACCTTCGCACTTCTATCGTTAGAAAACGTTTTACTCGCAACTTTACAATGTTTTCTACAAGATTACGACGGTTTCATGCGCTTTCACATTAGATATCGTAGTTCCCGACTTGTAATGTTGAAAAACACTACATCTCACTAAGTGACATTGTTTAATGCGGTTTTACGACGGTTGATATCTCAACCTAACCTAACATTCGCACTTGTATCTAAATACGCTCAATTACACTGTTTCGTTCACAATTACGATATTTGCTTGACCTCACAGTTTCTCACCAACTTATTACAGTTCAGAACGCTGTATCTCGCTAAATGACATCGTTCTTTAAGGTTTCACGATACTTGCATGCGCTTTAACGAGAATATCACATTAAAGCAGTTTCGCACTTGTAACGACACAAGACGCAGTATCTGGCTAGTTCATGCCATTTTCTGTGCTTTCCCAATATTTCACCTATCGCAGTTTCGTACTCGCAATAAAACAACACTATCTCGTTAGATGACATCGTTTTTCGTGGTTTCACGACGCTACCTAGCTCAAACTAACCGAACCTTCGCACTTCTATCGTTAGAAAACGTTTTATTCGCTACTTTACAATGTTTTCTACAAGATTACGACGGTTTCATGCGCTTTCACATTAGATATCGCAGTTCCCAACTTGTAAAGGTGAAAAACACTGCATCTCACTAAGTGACATTGTTTAATGCGGTTTTACGACGGTTCATACCTTAACCTAACGTAACCTAACCTAACCTAACCTAACCTTACCTAACCTAACCTAACCTAACCTAACCCAACCCAACCCAACCTAACCTATCCTAACCTAACCTAAACTAACCTAACCCAACCTAACCTAACCTAACCTAACCCAACCCAACCCAACCCAACCCAACCTAAGCTAACCTAACCAAACCTAACCAAACCTAACCTAACCTAACTTAACCTAACCTAACGTAACCTAACCTAACCTAACCTATTCTAACGTAACCTAACCTTACCTGACCTAACCTAACCTAACGTAACCTAACCTAACCTAACATAACCTAACGTAACCTAACCTAACCTAACCTAACGTAACCTAACCTAACCTAACCCAACCTAACCCAACCCAACCCAACCCAACCCAACAACACCCAACCCAACCTAACCTAACCTAACATAACCTTACCTAACCTAACCAAATTATCCTTACCTAACCTAACCTAACGTAACCTAACCTAACCTAACCTAACGTAACCTAACCTAACCTAACGTAACCTAACCTAACCTAACCTAACCTAACCCAACCTAACCTAACCTAACCTAACCTAACCCAACTCAACCCAACCTAACCTAATCTAACCTAACCTAACCTAACCTAACCTAACCTAACCTAACAAAACCTAACCTAACCTAACCTAACCTAACCTAACCTAATGACGGTTGCAAGCGCTTTCACATTAGATATCGCAGTTCCCGACTTTTAATGGTGAAAAACACTGCATCTCACTAATTGACATTGTTTAATGCGGTTTTACGACGGTTCATATCTTAACCGAACCTAACATTCGTACTTGTATTGAAAAACGCTCTATTACACTGTTTCGTTCACAATTACGATATTTGCATAACCTCACAGATTTTCACAAACTTATTGCAGTACAGAACGCTGTATCTCGCTAAATGACATCGTTCTTTAAGGTTTCACGATGGTTGCATGCGCTTTAACAAGAATATCACATTATAGCAGTTTTGCACTTGTAACGGTACAACACGCAGTATCTGGCTTGTTCAAGCCGTTTTGTGTACTTTCACAACATTTCACCTATTGCAGTTACGTACATGCAATAAAACAACACTATCTCGTTAGATGACGTCCTTTTTGGTGGTCTCACGACGCTACATAGCTTAAACTAACATAACTCAAGCTAACCTTCGCACTTCTATCGTTAGAAAACGTTTTACTCGCAACTTTACAATGTTTTCTACAAGATTACGACGGTTTCATGCGCTTTCACATTAGATATCGTAGTTCCCGACTTCTAATGTTGAAAAACACTACATCTCACTAAGTGACATTGTTTAATGCGGTTTTACGACGGTTGATATCTCAACCTAACCTAACATTCGCACTTGTATCTAAATACGCTCAATTACACTGTTTCGTTCACAATTACGATATTTGCTTGACCTCACAGTTTCTCACCAACGTATTACAGTTCAGAACGCTGTATCTCGCTAAATGACATCGTTCTTTAAGGTTTCACGATACTTGCATGCGCTTTAACGAGAATATCACATTAAAGCAGTTTCGCACTTGTAACGGCACAAGACGCAGTATCTGGCTAGTTCATGCCATTTTGTGTGCTTTCCCAATATTTCACCTATCGCAGTTTCGTATTTGCAATAAAACAACACTATCTCGTTAGATGACATCGTTTTTGGTGGTTTCACGACGCTACCTAGCTCAAACTAACCGAACCTTCGCACTTCTATCGTTAGAAAACGTTTTATTCGCTACTTTACAATGTTTTCTACAAGATTACGACGGTTTCATGCGCTTTCACATTAGATATCGCAGTTCCCAACTTGTAAAGGTGAAAAACACTGCATCTCACTAAGTGACATTGTTTAATGCGGTTTTACGACGGTTCATACCTTAACCTAACCTAACCTAACCTAACCTTACCTAACCTAACCTAACTTGACCTAACCCAACCCAACCCAACCTAACCTAACCTAACCTAACCTAAACTAACCTAACCCAACCTAACCTAACCTAACCTAACCTAACCCAACCCAACCCAACCCAACCTAACCTAACCTAAGCTAACCTAACCAAACCTAACCAAACCTAACCTAACCTAACTTAACCTAACCTAACCTAACCTATTCTAACGTAACCTAACCTTACCTGACCTAACCTAACCTAACGTACCTAACCTAACCTAACATAACCTAACGTAACCTAACCTACCTAACCTAACGTAACCTAACCTAACCTAACCCAACCTAACCCAACCCAACCCAACCCAACAACACCCAACCCAACCTAACCTAACCTAACCTAACCTTACCTAACCTAACCAAATTATTCTTACCTAACCTAACCTAACCTAACGTAACCTAACCTAACCTAACCTAACGTGACCTAACCTAACCTAACCTAACCTAACCCAACCTAACCTAACCTGACCTAACCCAACTCAACCTAACCTAACCTAATCTAACCTAACCTAACCTAACCTAACCTAACGACGGTTGCAAGCGCTTTCACATTAGATATCGCAGTTCCCGACTTTTAATGTTGAAAAACACTACATCTCACTAAGTGACATTGTTTAATGCGGTTTTACGACGGTTGATATGTGAACCTAACCTAACATTCGCACTTGTATCTAAAGACGCTCAATTACACTGTTTCGTTCACAATTACGATATTTGCTTGACCTGACAGTTTCTCACCAACTTATTACAGTACAGAACGCTGTATCTCGGTAAAGGACATCGTTCTTTAAGGTTTCACGATACTTGCATGCGCTTTACCGAGAATGTCACAACATAGCAGTTTCGCACTTGTAACGGTACAACACGCAGTATTTGGCTTGTTCATGCCGTTTTGTGTGCTTTCACAACATTTTACCTATCGCAGTTTCGTACTCGCATGAAAACAACACTATCTCGTTAGATGACGTCGATTGTGGTGGTTTCACGACGCTACGTAGCTTAAACTAACATAACTCAACCTAACATAACCTTCGCACTTCTATCGTTAGAAAACGTTTTACTCGCTACTTTACATTGCTTTCTACAACATTACGACGGTTTCAAGCGCTTTCACATTAGATATCGCAGTTCCCAACTTGTAAAGGTGAAAAACACTGCATCTCACTAAGTGACATTGTTTAATGCGGTTTTACGACGGTTCATACCTTAACCTAACGTAACCTAACCTAACCTAACCCAACCTAACCTAGCAACCTAACCTAACCTAACCTAACCAAACCTAACCTAACGTAACCTAACCTAACCTAACCTAACCTAACCTAACGACGTTTGCAAGCGCTTTCACATTAGATATCGCAGTTCCCGACTTGTAATGGTGAAAAACACTGCATCTCACTAAGTGACATTGTTTAATGCGGTTTTACGACGGTTCATATCTTAACCTAACCTAACATTCGTACTTGTATTGGAAAACGCTCTATTACACTGTTTCGTTCACAATTACGATATTTGCATAACCTCACAGTTTTTCACCAACTTATTGCAGTACAGAACGCTGTATCTCGCTAAATGACATCGTTCTTTAAGGTTTCACGATGCTTGCATGCGCTTTAACGAGAATATCACATTATAGCAGTTTCGCACTTGTAACGGTACAAGACGCAGTATCTGGCTAGTTCATGCCATTTTGTGTGCTTTCCCAATATTTTACCTATCGCAGTTTCGTACTCGCAATAAAACAACACTATCTCGTTAGATGACATCGTTTTTGGTGGTTTCACGACGCTACCTAGCTCAAACTAACCGAACCTTCGCACTTCTATCGTTAGAAAACGTTTTATTCGCTAGTTTACAATGTTTTCTACAAGATTACGACGGTTTCATGCGCTTTCACATTAGATATCGCAGTTCCCGACTTGTAATGGTGAAAAACACAGCATCTCACTAAGTGACATTGTTTAATGCGGTTTTAGCGCGGTACATATCTTAACCTAACCTAACCTTACCTAACCCAACCTAACCTAACCTAACCTAACCAAACCTTACCTAACATCCCTAACCTAACCTAACCTAACCTAACCTAACGTAACCTAACCTAACCTAACCTAACCTAACCTAACCTAACCTAACCTAACCTAACGACGTTTGCAAGCGCTTTCACATTAGATATCGCAGTTCCCGACTTGTAATGGTGAAAAACACTGCATCTCACTAAGTGACATTGTTTAATGCGGTTTTACGACGGTTCATATCTTAACCTAACCTAACATTCGCACTTGTATTAAAAAACGCTCTATTACACTGTTTCGTTCACAATTAGGATATTTGCATAACCTCACAGTTTTTCACCAACTTATTGCAGTACAGAACGCTGTATCTCGCTAAATGACATCGTTCTTTAAGGTTTCACGATGCTTGCATGCGCTTTAACGAGAATATCACAACATAGCAGTTTCGCAGTTGTAACGGTACAACACGCAGTATTTGGCTTGTTCATGCCGTTTTGTGTGCTTTCACAACATTTCACCTATCGCAGTTTCGTACTCGCAATAAAACAACACTATCTCGTTAGATGACGTTGTTTTTGGTAGTTTCACGACGCTACCTAGCTTAAACTAACATAACTCAACCTAACATAACCTTCGCACTTCTATCGTTAGAAAACGTTTTACTCGCTACTTTACATTGCTTTCTACAACAATACGACAGTTTCAAGCGCTTTCACATTAGATATCACAGTTCCCAACTTGTAAAGGTGAAAAACACTGCATCTCACTAAGTGACATTGTTTAATGCGGTTTTACGACGGTTCATACCTTAACCTAACGTAACCTAACCTAACCTCACCTAACCTTACCTAACCTAACCTAACCTAACCTAACCCAACCCAACCCAACCTAACCTAACCTAACCTAACCTAAACTAACCTAACCCAACCTAACCTAACCTAACCCAACCCAACCCAACCCAACCTAACCTAACCTAACCTAAGCTAACCTAACCAAACCTAACCAAACCTAACCTAACCTAACTTAACCTAACCTAACGTAACCTAACCTAACCTAACCTATTCTAACGTAACCTAACCTTACCTGACCTAACCTAACCTAACGTAACCTAACCTAACCTAACCTAACATAACCTAACGTAACCTAACCTAACCTAACCTAACGTAACCTAACCTAACCTAACCCAACCTAACCCAACCCAACCCAACCCAACAACACCCAACCCAACCTAACCTAACCTAACCTAACCTTACCTAACCTAACCAAATTATCCTTACCTAACCTAACCTAACCTAACGTAACCTAACCTAACCTAACCTAACGTAACCTAACCTAACCTAACGTAACCTAACCTAACCTAACCTAACCCAACCTAACCTAACCTAACCTAACCTAACCCAACTCAACCCAACCTAACCTAATCTAACCTAACCTAACCTAACCTAACCTAACAAAACCTAACCTAACCTAACCTAACCTAACCTAACCTAACCTAACGACGGTTGCAAGCGCTTTCACATTAAATATCGCAGTTCCCGATTTTTAATGGTGAAAAACACTGCATCTCACTAATTGACATTGTTTAATGCGGTTTTACGACGGTTCATATCTTAACCTAACCTAACATTCGCACTTGTATCTAAAAACGCTCTATTACACTGTTTTGTTCACAATTACCATATTTGCATAACCTCACAGTTTTTCACCAACTTATTGCAGTACAGAACGTTGTATCTCGCTAAATGACATTGTTCTTTAAGGTTTCACGATGCTTGCATGCGCTTTAACGACAATATCACAATATAGCAGTTTCGCACTTGTAACGGTAGAACACGCAGTATTTGGCTTGTTCATGCCGTTTGTGTGCTTTCACAACATTTCACCTATCGCAGTTTAATACTCGCTATAAAACAACACGATCTCGTTAGATGACGTCGTTTTTGGTAGTTTCACGACGCTACCTAGCTTAAACTAACCTAACCTAACCTAACCTTCGCACTTCTATCGTTAGAAAACGTTTTACTCGCAACTTTACAATGTTTTCTACAAGATTACGACGGTTTCATGCGCTTTCACATTAGATATCGTAGTTCCCGACTTGTAATGTTGAAAAACACTACATCTCACTAAGTGACATCGTTTAATGCGGTTTTACGACGGTTGATATGTCAACCTAACCTAACATTCGCACTTGTATCTAAAGACGCTAAATTACACTGTTTCGTTCACAATTACGATATTTGCTTGACCTCACAGTTTCTCACCAGCTTATTACAGTACAGAACGCTGTATCTCGCTAAATGACATCGTTCTTTAAGGTTTCACGATACTTGCATGCGCTTTACCGAGAATGTCAAAACATAGCAGTTTCGCACTTGTAACGGTACAACACGCAGTATTTGGCTTGTTCATGCCGTTTTGTGTGCTTTCACATTTTACCTATCGCAGTTTCGTACTTGCAATAAAACAACACTATCTCGTTAGATGACGTCGTTTTTGGTGGTTTCACGACGCTACCTAGCTTAAACTAACATAACTCAACCTAACATAACCTTCGCACTTCTATCGTTAGAAAACGTTTTACTCGCTACTTTACATTGCTTTCTACAACATTACGACGGTTTCAAGCGCTTTCACAATAGATATCGCAGTTCCCAACTTGTAAAGGTGAAAAACACTGCATCTCACGAAGTGACATTGTTTATTGCGGTTTTACGACGGTTCATACGTTAACCTAACGTAACCTAACCTAACCTAACCCAACCTAACCTAACATAACCTAACCTAACCTAACCTAACCTAACCAAACCTAACCTAACGTAACCTAACCTAACCTAACCTAACCTAACGACGTTTGCAAGCGCTTTCAGATTAGATATCGCAGTTCCCGACTTGTAATGGTGAAAAACTGCATCTCACTAAGTGACATTGTTTAATGCGGTTTTACGACGGTTCATATCTTAACCTAACCTAACATTCGTACTTGTATTGAAAAACGCTCTATTACACTGTTTCGTTCACAATTACGATATTTGCATAACCTCACAGTTTCTCACCAACTTATTACAGTTCAGAACGCTGTATCTCGCTAAATGACATCGTTCTTTAAGGTTTCACGATACTTGCATGCGCTTTAACGAGAATATCACATTAAAGCAGTTTCGCACTTGTAACGGCACAAGACGCAGTATCTGGCTAGTTCATGCCATTTTCTGTGCTTTCCCAATATTTCACCTATCGCAGTTTCGTACTCGCAATAAAACAACACTATCTCGTTAGATGACATCGTTTTTGGTGGTTTCACGACGCTACCTAGCTCAAACTAACCGAACCTTCGCACTTCTATCGTTAGAAAACGTTTCATTCGCTACTTTACAATGTTTTCTACAAGATTACGACGGTTTCATGCGCTTTCACATTAGATATCGCAGTTCCCAACTTGTAAAGGTGAAAAACACTGCATCTCACTAAGTGACATTGTTTAATGCGGTTTTACGACGGTTCATACCTTAACCTAACGTAACCTAACCTAACCTAACCTAACCTTACCTAACCTAACCTAACCTAACCTAACCCAACCCAACCCAACCTAACCTAACCTAACCTAACCTAAACTAACCTAACCCAACCTAACCTAACCTAACCTAACCCAACCCAACCCAACCCAACAACACCCAACCCAACCTAACCTAACCTAACCTAACCTTACCTAACCTAACCAAATTATCCTTACCTAACCTAACCTAACCTAACGTAACCTAACCTAACCTAACCTAACGTAACCTAACCTAACCTAACCTAACCTAACCCAACCTAACCTAACCTAACCTAACCTAACCCAACTCAACCCAACCTAACCTAATCTAACCTAACCTAACCTAACCTAACCTAACAAAACCTAACCTAACCTAACCTAACCTAACCTAACGACGGTTGCAAGCGCTTTCACATTAGATATCGCAGTTCCCGACTTTTAATGGTGAAAAACACTGCATCTCACTAATTGACATTGTTTAATGCGGTTTTACGACGGTTCATATCTTAACCTAACCTAACATTCGTACTTGTATGGAAAAACGCTCTATTACACTGTCTCGTTCACAATTACGATATTTGCATAACCTCACAGTTTTTCACCAACTTATTGCAGTACAGAACGCTGTATCTCGCTAAATGACATCGTTCTTTAAGGTTTCACGATGCTTGCATGCGCTTTAACGAGAATATCACATTATAGCAGTTTCGCACTTGTAACGGTACAAGACGCAGTATCTGGCTAGTTCATGCCATTTTGTGTGCTTTCCCAATATTTTACCTATCGCAGTTTCGTACTCGCAATAAAACAACACTATCTCGTTAGATGACATCGTTTTTGGTGGTTTCACGACGCTACCTAGTTCAAACTAACCGAACCTTCGCACTTCTATCGTTAGAAAACGTTTTATTCGCTACTTTACAATGTTTTCTACAAGATTACGACGGTTTCATGCGCTTTCACATTAGATATCGCAGTTCCCGACTTGTAATGGTGAAAAACACAGCATCTCACTAAGTGACATTGTTTAATGCGGTTTTAGCGCGGTTCATATCTTAACCTAACCTAACCTTACCTAACCCAACCTAACCTAACCTAACCTAACCAAACCTTACCTAACATCCCTAACCTAACCTAACCTAACCAAACCTAACCTAACCTAACCTAACGTAACCTAACCTAACCTAACCTAACCTAACCTAACGACGTTTGCAAGCGCTTTCACATTAGATATCGCAGTTCCCGACTTGTAATGGTGAAAAACACTGCATCTCACTAAGTGACATTGTTTAATGCGGTTTTACGACGGTTCATATCTTAACCTAACCTAACATTCGCACTTGTATTAAAAAACGCTCTATTACACTGTTTCGTTCACAATTAGGATATTTGCATAACCTCAGTTTTTCACCAACTTATTGCAGTACAGAACGCTGTATCTCGCTAAATGACATCGTTCTTTAAGGTTTCACGATGCTTGCATGCGCTTTAACGAGAATATCACAACATAGCAGTTTCGCACTTGTAACGGTACAACACGCAGTATTTGGCTTGTTCATGCCGTTTTGTGTGCTTTCACAACATTTCACCTATCGCAGTTTCGTACTCGCAATAAAACAACACTATCTCGTTAGATGACGTTGTTTTTGGTAGTTTCACGACGCTACCTAGCTTAAACTAACATAACTCAACCTAACATAACCTTCGCACTTCTATCGTTAGAAAACGTTTTACTCGCTACTTTACATTGCTTTCTACAACAATACGACAGTTTCAAGCGCTTTCACATTAGATATCACAGTTCCCAACTTGTAAAGGTGAAAAACACTGCATCTCACTAAGTGACATTGTTTAATGCGGTTTTACGACGGTTCATACCTTAACCTAACGTAACCTAACCTAACCTCACCTAACCTTACCTAACCTAACCTAACCTAACCTAACCCAACCCAACCCAACCTAACCTAACCTAACCTAACCTAAACTAACCTAACCCAACCTAACCTAACCTAACCTAACCTAACCCAACCCAACCCAACCCAACCTAACCTAACCTAAGCTAACCTAACCAAACCTAACCAAACCTAACCTAACCTAACTTAACCTAACCTAACCTAACGTAACCTAACCTAACCTAACGTATTCTAACGTAACCTAACCTTACCTGACCTAACCTAACCTAACGTAACCTAACCTAACCTAACCTAACATAACCTAACGTAACCTAACCTAACCTAACCTAACCTAACGTAACCTAACCTAACCTAACCCAACCTAACCCAACCCAACCCAACCCAACAACACCCAACCCAACCTAACCTAACCTTACCTAACCTAACCAAATTATCCTTACCTAACCTAACCTAACCTAACGTAACCTAACCTAACCTAACCTAACGTAACCTAACCTAACCTAACGTAACCTAACCTAACCTAACCTAACCTAACCCAACCTAACCTAACCTAACCTAACCTAACCCAACTCAACCCAACCTAACCTAATCTAACCTAACCTAACCTAACCTAACCTAACAAAACCTAACCTAACCTAACCTAACCTAACCTAACCTAACCTAACGACGGTTGCAAGCGCTTTCACAATAAATATCGCAGTTCCCGACTTTTAATGGTGAAAAACACTGCATCTCACTAATTGACATTGTTTAATGCGGTTTTACGACGGTTCATATCTTAACCTAACCTAACATTCGCACTTGTATCTAAAAACGCTCTATTACACTGTTTTGTTCACAATTACCATATTTGCATAACCTCACAGTTTCTCACCAACTTATTGCAGTACAGAACGTTGTATCTCGCTAAATGACATTGTTCTTTAAGGTTTCACGATGCTTGCATGCGCTTTAACGAGAATATCACAATATAGCAGTTTCGCACTTGTAACGGTAGAACACGCAGTATTTGGCTTGTTCGTGCCGTTTTGTGTGCTTTCACAACATTTCACCTATCGCAGTTTAATACTCGCTATAAAACAACACTATCTCGTTAGATGACGTCGTTTTTGGTAGTTTCACGACGCTACCTAGCTTAAACTAACCTAACCTAACCTAACCTTCGCACTTCTATCGTTAGAAAACGTTTTACTCGCAACTTTACAATGTTTTCTACAAGATTACGACGGTTTCATGCGCTTTCACAGTAGATATCGTAGTTCCCGACTTGTAATGTTGAAAAACACTACATCTCACTAAGTGGCATTGTTTAATGCGGTTTTACGACGGTTGATATGTCAACCTAACCTAACATTCGCACTTGTATCTAAAGACGCTAAATTACACTGTTTCGTTCACAATTACGATATTTGCTTGACCTCACAGTTTCTCACCAGCTTATTACAGTACAGAACGCTGTATCTCGCTAAATGACATCGTTCTTTAAGGTTTCACGATACTTGCATGCGCTTTACCGAGAATGTCAAAACGTAGCAGTTTCGCACTTGTAACGGTACAACACGCAGTATTTGGCTTGTTCATGCCGTTTTGTGTGCTTTCACATTTTACCTATCGCAGTTTCGTACTCGCAATAAAACAACACTATCTCGTTAGATGACGTCGTTTTTGGTGGTTTCACGACGCTACCTAGCTTAAACTAACATAACTCAACCTAACATAACCTTCGCACTTCTATCGTTAGAAAACGTTTTACTCGCTACTTTACATTGCTTTCTACAACATTACGACGGTTTCAAGCGCTTTCACAATAGATATCGCAGTTCCCAACTTGTAAAGGTGAAAAACACTGCATCTCACGAAATGACATTGTTTATTGCGGTTTTACGACGGTTCATACCTTAACCTAACGTAACCTAACCTAACCTAACCCAACCTAACCTAACATAACCTAACCTAACCTAACCTAACCTAACCAAACCTAACCTAACGTAACCTAACCTAACCTAACCTAACCTAACGACGTTTGCAAGCGCTTTCACATTAGATAACGCAGTTCCCGACTTGTATTGGTGAAAAACACTGCATCTCACTAAGTTACATTGTTTAATGCGGTTTTACGACGGTTCATATCTTAACCTAACCTAACATTCGTACTTGTATTGAAAAACGCTCTATTACACTGTTTCGTTCACAATTACGATATTTGCATAACCTCACAGTTTTTCACCAACTTATTGCAGTACAGAACGCTGTATCTCGCTAAATGACATCGTTCTTTAAGGTTTCACGATGCTTGCATGCGCTTTAACGAGAATATCACATTATAGCAGTTTCGCACTTGTAACGGTACAAGACGCAGTATCTGGCTAGTTCATGCCATTTTGTGTGCTTTCCCAATATTTTACCTATCGCAGTTTCGTACTCGCAATAAAACAACACTATCTCGTTAGATGACATCGTTTTTGGTGGTTTCACGACGCTACCTAGCTCAAACTAACCGAACCTTCGCACTTCTATCGTTAGAAAACGTTTTATTCGCTACTTTACAATGTTTTCTACAAGATTACGACGGTTTCATGCGCTTTCACATTAGATATCGCAGTTGCCGACTTGTAATGGTGAAAAACACAGCATCTCACTAAGTGACATTGTTTAATGCGGTTTTAGCGCGGTTCATATCTTAACCTAACCTAACCTTACCTAACCCAACCTAACCTAACCTAACCTAACCTAACCTAACCAAACCTTACCTAACATCCCTAACCTAACCTAACCTAACCAAACCTAACCTAACCTAACCTAACGTAACCTAACCTAACCTAACCTAACCTAACGACGTTTGCAAGCGCTTTCACATTAGATATCGCAGTTCCCGACTTGTAATGGTGAAAAACACTGCATCTCACTAAGTGACATTGTTTAATGCGGTTTTACGACGGTTCATATCTTAACCTAACCTAACATTCGCACTTGTAATAAAAAACGCTCTATTACACTGTTTCGTTCACAATTACGATATTTGCTTGACCTCACAGTTTCTCACCAGCTTATTACAGTACAGAACGCTGTATCTCGCTAAATGACATCGTTCTTTAAGGTTTCAGGATACTTGCATGCGCTTTACCGAGAATATCAAAACATAGCAGTTTCGCACTTGTAACGGTACAACACGCAGTATTTGGCTTGTTCATGCCGTTTTGTGTGCTTTCACAACATTTCACCTATCTCAGTTTCGTACTCGCAATAAAACAACACTATCTCGTTAGATGACGTCGTTTTTGGTAGTTTCACGACGCTACCTAGCTTAAACTAACATAACTCAACCTAACATAACCTTCGCACTTCTATCGTTAGAAAACGTTTTACTCGCTACTTTACATTGCTTTCTACAACATTACGACGGTTTCAAGCGCTTTCACAATAGATATCGCAGTTCCCAACTTGTAAAGGTGTAAAACACTGCATCTCACGAAGTGACATTGTTTATTGCGGTTTTACGACGGTTCATACCTTAACCTAACGTAACCTAACCTAACCTAACCCAACCTAACCTAACATAACCTAACCTAACCTAACCTAACCTAACCTAACCAAACCTAACCTAACGTAACCTAACCTAACCTAACCTAACCTAACCTAACCTAACCTAACCTAACGACGTTTGCAAGCGCTTTCAGATTAGATATCGCAGTTCCCGACTTGTAATGGTGAAAAACTGCATCTCACTAAGTGACATTGTTTAATGCGGTTTTACGACGGTTCATATCTTAACCTACCCTAACATTCGTACTTGTATTGAAAAACGCTCTATTACACTGTTTCGTTCACAATTACGATATTTGCATAACCTCACAGTTTTTCACCATTTTATTGCAGTACAGAACGCTGTATCTCGCTAAATGACATTGTTCTTTAAGGTTTCACGATGCTTGCATGCGCTTTAACGAGAATATCACAATATAGCAGTTTCGCACTTGTAACGGTAGAACACGCAGTATTTGGCTTGTTCATGCCGTTTTGTGTGCTTTCACAACATTTCACCTATCGCAGTTTAATACTCGCAATAAAACAACACTAACTCTTTAGATGACGTGTTTTTTGGTAGTTTCACGACGCTACCTAGCCTAAACTAACCTAACCTAACCTAACCTTCGCACTTCTATCGTTAGAAAACGTTTTATTCGCTACTTTACAATGTTTTCTACAAGATTACGACGGTTTCATGCGCTTTCACATTAGATATCGCAGTTCCCAACTTGTAAAGGTGAAAAACACTGCATCTCACTAAGTGACATTGTTTAATGCGGTTTTACGACGGTTCATACCTTAACCTAACGTAACCTAACCTAACCTAACCTAACCTTACCTAACCTAACCTAACCTAACCTAACCCAACCCAACCCAACCTAACCTAACCTAACCTAACCTAAACTAACCTAACCCAACCTAACCTAACCTAACCTAACCTAACCCAACCCAACCCAACCCAACCTAACCTAACCTAAGCTAACCTAACCAAACCTAACCAAACCTAACCTAACCTAACTTAACCTAACCTAACCTATTCTAACGTAACCTATCCTTACCTGACCTAACCTAACCTAACGTAACCTAACCTAACCTAACATAACCTAACGTAACCTAACCTAACCTAACCTATCCTAACCTAACCTAACGTAACCTAACCTAACCTAACCCAACCTAACCCAACCCAACCCAACCCAACAACACCCACCCCAACCTAACCTAACCTAACCTAACCTTACCTAACCTAACCAAATTATCCTTACCTAACCTAACCTAACCTAACGTAACCTAACCTAACCTAACGTAACCTAACCTAACCTAACCTAACCCAACCTAACCTAACCTAACCTAACCTAACCCAACTCAACCCAACCTAACCTAATCTAACCTAACCTAACCTAACCTAACCTAACAAAACCTAACCTAACCTAACCTAACCTAACCTAACCTAACGACGGTTGCAAGCGCTTTCACATTAGATATCGCAGTTCCCGACTTTTAATGGTGAAAAACACTGCATCTCACTAATTGACATTGTTTAATGAGGTTTTACGACGGTTCATATCTTAACCTAACCTAACATTCGCACTTGTATCTAAAAACGCTCTATTACACTGTTTTGTTCACAATTACCATATTTGCATAACCTCACAGTTTTTCACCAACTTATTGCAGTACAGAACGTTGTATCTCGCTAAATGACATTGTTCTTTAAGGTTTCACGATGCTTGCATGCGCTTTAACGAGAATATCACAATATAGCAGTTTCGCACTTGTAACGGTAGAACACGCAGTATTTGGCTTGTTCATGCCGTTTTGTGTGCTTTCACAACATTTCACCTATCGCAGTTTAATACTCGCAATAAAACAACACTATCTCGTTAGATGACGTCGTTTTTGGTAGTTTCACGACGCTACCTAGCTTAAACTAACCTAACCTAACCTAACCTAACCTTCGCACTTCTATCGTTAGAAAACGTTTTACTCGCAACTTTACAATGTTTTCTACAAGATTACGACGGTTTCATGCGCTTTCACATTAGATATCGTAGTTCCCGACTTGTAATGTTGAAAAACACTACATCTCACTAAGTGACATTGTTTAATGCGGTTTTACGACGGTTGATATCTCAACCTAACCTAACATTCGCACTTGTATCTAAAGACGCTCAATTACACTGTTTCGTTCACAATTACGATATTTGCTTGACCTCACAGTTTCTCACCAACTTATTACAGTACAGAACGCTGTATCTCGCTAAATGACATCGTTCTTTAAGGTTTCACGATACTTGCATGCGCTTTAACGAGAATATCACATTAAAGCAGTTTCGCACTTGTAACGGCACAAGACGCAGTATCTGGCTAGTTCATGCCATTTTGTGTGCTTTCCCAATATTTTACCTATCGCAGTTTTGTACTCGCAATAAAACAACACTATCTCGTTAGATGACATCGTTTTTGGTGGTTTCACGACGCTACCTAGCTCAAACTAACCGAACCTTCGCACTTCTATCGTTAGAAAACGTTTTATTCGCTACTTTACAATGTTTTCTACAAGATTACGATGGTTTCATGCGCTTTCACATTAGATATCGCAGTTCCCGACTTGTGATGGTGAAAAACACAGCATCTCACTAAGTGACATTGTTTAATGCGGTTTTAGCGCGGTTCATATCTTAACCTAACCTAACCTTACCTAACCCAACCTAACCTAACCTAACCTAACCAAACCTTACCTAACCTAACCAAACCTAACCTAACGTAACCTAACCTAACCTAACCTAACCTAACGTAACGACGTTTGCAAGCGCTTTCACATTAGATATCGCAGTTCCCGACTTGTAATGGTGAAAAACACTGCATCTCACTAAGTGACATTGTTTAATGCGGTTTTACGACGGTTCATATCTTAACCTAACCTAACATTCGTACTTGTATGGAAAAACGCTCTATTACACTGTTTCGTTCACAATTACGATATTTGCATAACCTCACAGTTTTTCACCAACTTATTGCAGTACAGAACGCTGTATCTCGCTAAATGACATCGTTCTTCAAGGTTTCACGATGCTTGCATGCGCTTTAACGAGAATATCACAACATAGCAGTTTCGCACTTGTAACGGTACAACACGCAGTATTTGGCTTGTTCATGCCGTTTTGTGTGCTTTCACAACATTTCACCTATCGCAGTTTCGTACTCGCAATAAAACAACACTATCTCGTTAGATGACGTTGTTTTTGGTAGTTTCACGACGCTACCTAGCTTAAACTAACATAACTCAACCTAACATATCCTTCGCACTTCTATCGTTAGAAAACGTTTTACTCGCTACTTTACATTGCTTTCTACAACAATACGACGGTTTCAAGCGCTTTCACATTAGATATCACAGTTCCCAACTTGTAAAGGAACACTGCATCTCACTAAGTGACATTGTTTAATGCGGTTTTACGACGGTTCATACCTTAACCTAACGTAACCTAACCTAACCTCACCTAACCTTACCTAACCTAACCTAACCTAACCCAACCCAACCCAACCTAACCTAACCTAACCTAACCTAAACTAACCTAACCCAACCTAACCTAACCTAACCTAACCTAACCCAACCCAACCCAACCCAACCTAACCTAACCTAAGCTAACCTAACCAAACCTAACCAAACCTAACCTAACCTAACTTAACCTAACCTAACGTAACCTAACCTAACCTAACCTATTCTAACGTAACCTAACCTTACCTGACCTAACCTAACCTAACGTAACCTAACCTAACCTAACCTAACATAACCTAACGTAACCTAACCTAACCTAACCTAACCTAACGTAACCTAACCTAACCTAACCCAACCTAACCCAACCCAACCGAACCCAACAACACCCAACCCAACCTAACCTAACCTAACCTAACCTTACCTAACCTAACCAAATTATCCTTACCTAACCTAACCTAACCTAACGTAACCTAACCTAACCTAACGTAACCTAACCTAACCTAACGTAACCCAACCTAACCTAACCTAACCTAACCCAACTCAACCCAACCTAACCTAATCTAACCTAACCTAACCAAACCTAACCTAACAAAACCTAACCTAACCTAACCTAACCTAACCTAACGACGGTTGCAAGCGCTTTCACATTAGATATCGCAGTTCCCGACTTTTAATGGTGAAAAACAATGCATCTCACTAATTGACATTGTTTAATGCGGTTTTACGACGGTTCATATCTTAACCTAACCTAACATTCGCACTTGTATCTAAAAACGCTCTATTACACTGTTTTGTTCACAATTACCATATTTGCATAACCTCACAGTTTTTCACCAACTTATTGCAGTACAGAACATTGTATCTCGCTAAATGACATTGTTCTTTAAGGTTTCACGATGCTTGCATGCGCTTTAACGAGAATATCACAATATAGCAGTTTCGCACTTGTAACGGTAGAACACGCAGTATTTGGCTTGTTCATGCCGTTTTGTGTGCTTTCACGACATTTCACCTATCGCAGTTTAATACTCGCTATAAAACAACACTATCTCGTTAGATGACGTCGTTTTTGGTAGTTTCACGACGCTACCTAGCTTAAACTAACCTAACCTAACCTAACCTTCGCACTTCTATCGTTAGAAAACGTTTTACTCGCAACTTTACAATGTTTTTTACAAGATTACGACGGTTTCATGCGCATTCACATTAGATATCGTAGTTCCCGACTTGTAATGTTGAAAAACACTACATCTCACTAATTGACATTGTTTAATGCGGTTTTACGACGGTTGATATGTCAACCTAACCTAACATTCGCACTTGTATCTAAAGACGCTCAATTACACTGTTTCGTTCACAATTACGATATTTGCTTGACCTCACAGTTTCTCACCAGCTTATTACAGTACAGAACGCTGTATCTCGCTAAATGACATCGTTCTTTAAGGTTTCACGATACTTGCATGCGCTTTACCGAGAATGTCAAAACATAGCAGTTTCGCACTTGTAACGGTACAACACGCAGTATATGGCTTGTTCATGCCGTTTTGTGTGCTTTCACATTTTACCTATCGCAGTTTCGTACTCGCAATAAAACAACACTATCTCGTTAGATGACGTCGTTTTTGGTGGTTTCACGACGCTACCTAGCTTAAACTAACATAACTCAACCTAACATAACCTTCGCACTTCTATCGTTAGAAAACGTTTTACTCGCTACTTTACATTGCTTTCTACAACATTACGAAGGTTTCAAGCGCTTTCACATTAGATATCGCAGTTCCCAACTTGTAAAGGTGAAAAACACTGCATCTCACGAAGTGACATTTTTTGTTGCGGTTATACGACGGTTCATACCTTAACCTAACGTAACCTAACCTAACCTAACCCAACCTAACCTAACATAACCTAACCTAACCTAACCTAACCTAACCAAACCTAACCTAACCTAACCTAACCTAACCTAACGACGTTTGCAAGCGCTTTCACATTAGATATCGCAGTTCCCGACTTGTAATGGTGAACAACACTGCATCTCACTAAGTGACATTGTTTAATGCGGTTTTACGACGGTTCATATCTTAACCTAACCTAACATTTCTACTTGTATTGAAAAACGCTCTATTACACTGTTTCGTTCACAATTACGATATTTGCATAACCTCACAGTTTTTCACCAACTTATTGCAGTACAGAACGCTGTATCTCGCTAAATGACATTGTTCTTTAAGGTTTCACGATGCTTGCATGCGCTTTAACGAGAATATCACAATATAGCAGTTTCGCACTTGTAACGGTAGAACACGCAGTATTTGGCTTGTTCATGCCGTTTTGTGTGCTTTCACAACATTTCACCTATCGCAGTTTAATACTCGCAATAAAACAACACTATCTCTTTAGATGACGTCGTTTTTGGTAGTTTCACGACGCTACCTAGCCTAAACTAACCTAACCTAACCTAACCTTCGCACTTCTATCGTTAGAAAACGTTTTATTCGCTACTTTACAATGTTTTCTACAAGATTACGACGGTTTCATGCGCTTTCACATTAGATATCGCAGTTCCCAACTTGTAAAGGTGAAAAACACTGTATCTCACTAAGTGACATTGTTTAATGCGGTTTTACGACGATTCATACCTTAACCTAACGTAACCTAACCTAACCTAACCTAACCTTACCTAACCTAACCTAACCTAACCTAACCCAACCCAACCCAACCTAACCTAACCTAACCTAAACTAACCTAACCCAACCTAACCTAACCTAACCTAACCTAACCCAACCCAACCCAACCCAACCTAACCTAACGTAAGCTAACCTAACCAAACCTAACCAAACCTAACCTAACCTAACTTAACCTAACCTAACGTAACCTAACCCAACCTAACCTATTCTAACGTAACCTAACCTTACCTGACCTAACCTAACCTAACGTAACCTAACCTAACCTAACATAACCTAACGTAACCTAACCTAACCTAACCTAACCTAACGTAACCTAACCTAACCTAACCCAACCTAACCCAAACCAACCCAACCCAACCCAACAACACCCAACCCAACCTAACCTAACCTTACCTAACCTAACCAAATTATCCTTACCTAACCTAACCTAACCTAACGTAACCTAACCTAACCTAACCTAACGTAACCTAACCTAACCTAACGTAACCTAACCTAACCTAACCTAACCTAACCCAACCTAACCTAACCTAACCCAACTCAATCCAACCTAACCTAATCTAACCTAACCTAACCTAACCTAACCTAACCTAACAAAACCTAACCTAACCTAACCTAACCTAACCTAACCTAACGACGGTTGCAAGCGCTTTCACATTAGATATCGCAGTTCCCGACTTTTAATGGTGAAAAACACTGCATCTCACTAATTGACATTGTTTAATGCGGTTTTACGACGGTTCATATCTTAACCTAACCTAACATTCGTACTTGTATGGAAAAACGCTCTATTACACTGTTTCGTTCACAATTACGATATTTGCATAACCTCACAGTTTTTCACCAACTTATTGCAGTACAGAACGCTGTATCTCGCTAAATGACATCGTTCTTCAAGGTTTCACGATGCTTGCATGCGCTTTAACAAGAATATCACATTATAGCAGTTTCGCACTTGTAACGGTACAACACGCAGTATTTGGCTTGTTCATGCTGTTTTGTGTGCTTTCACAACATTTCACCTATCGCAGTTTAATACTCGCTATAAAACAACACTATCTCGTTAGATGACGCCCTTTTTGGTGGTCTCACGACGCTACATAGCTTAAACTAACATAACTCAAGCTAACCTTCGCACTTCTATCGTTAGAAAACGTTTTACTCGCAACTTTACAATGTTTTCTACAAGATTACGACGGTTACATGCGCTTTCACATTAGATATCGTAGTTCCCGACTTGTAATGTTGAAAAACACTACATCTCACTAAATGACATTGTTTAATGCGGTGTTACGACGGTTGATATCTCAACCTAACCTAACATTCGCACTTGTATCTAAATACGCTCAATTACACTGTTTCGTTCACAATTACGATATTTGCTTGACCTCACAGTTTCTCACCAACTTATTACAGTTCAGAACGCTGTATCTCGCTAAATGACATCGTTCTTCAAGGTTTCACGATGCTTGCATGCGCTTTAACGAGAATATCACAACATAGCAGTTTCGCACTTGTAACGGTACAACACGCAGTATTTGGCTTGTTCATGCCGTTTTGTGTGCTTTCACAACATTTTACCTATCGCAGTTTCGTACTCGCAATAAAACAACAATATCTCGTTAGATGACGTCGTTTTTGGTAGTTTCACGACGCTACCTAGCCTAAACTAACCTAACCTAACCTAACCTTCGCACTTCTATCGTTAGAAAACGTTTTATTCGCTACTTTACAATGTTTTCTACAAGATTACGACGGTTTCATGCGCTTTCACATTAGATATCACAGTTCCCAACTTGTAAAGGTGAAAAACACTGCATCTCACTAAGTGACATTGTTTAATGCGGTTTTACGACGGTTCATACCTTAACCTAACGTAACCTAACCTAACCTCACCTAACCTTACCTAACCTAACCTAACCTAACCCAACCCAACCCAACCTAACCTAACCTAACCTAACCTAAACTAACCTAACCCAACCTAACCTAACCTAACCTAACCTAACCCAACCCAACCCAACCCAACCTAACCTAACGTAAGCTAACCTAACCAAACCTAACCAAACCTAACCTAACCTAACTTAACCTAACCTAACGTAACCTAACCCAACCTAACCTATTCTAACGTAACCTAACCTTACCTGACCTAACCTAACCTAACGTAACCTAACCTAACCTAACATAACCTAACGTAACCTAACCTAACCTAACCTAACCTAACGTAACCTAACCTAACCTAACCCAACCTAACCCAAACCAACCCAACCCAACCCAACAACACCCAACCCAACCTAACCTAACCTTACCTAACCTAACCAAATTATCCTTACCTAACCTAACCTAACCTAACGTAACCTAACCTAACCTAACCTAACCTAACCTAACCTAACCTAACCTAACCTAACCTAACCTAACATTTCTACTTGTATTGAAAAACGCTCTATTACACTGTTTCGTTCACAATTACGATATTTGCATAACCTCACAGTTTTTCACCAACTTATTGCAGTACAGAACGCTGTATCTCGCTAAATGACATTGTTCTTTAAGGTTTCACGATGCTTGCATGCGCTTTAACGAGAATATCACAATATAGCAGTTTCGCACTTGTAACGGTAGAACACGCAGTATTTGGCTTGTTCATGCCGTTTTGTGTGCTTTCACAACATTTCACCTATCGCAGTTTAATACTCGCAATAAAACAACACTATCTCTTTAGATGACGTCGTTTTTGGTAGTTTCACGACGCTACCTAGCCTAAACTAACCTAACCTAACCTAACCTTCGCACTTCTATCGTTAGAAAACGTTTTATTCGCTACTTTACAATGTTTTCTACAAGATTACGACGGTTTCATGCGCTTTCACATTAGATATCGCAGTTCCCAACTTGTAAAGGTGAAAAACACTGCATCTCACTAAGTGACATTGTTTAATGCGGTTTTACGACGATTCATACCTTAACCTAACGTAACCTAACCTAACCTAACCTAACCTTACCTAACCTAACCTAACCTAACCTAACCCAACCCAACCCAACCTAACCTAACCTAACCTAAACTAACCTAACCCAACCTAACCTAACCTAACCTAACCTAACCCAACCCAACCCAACCCAACCTAACCTAACGTAAGCTAACCTAACCAAACCTAACCAAACCTAACCTAACCTAACTTAACCTAACCTAACGTAACCTAACCCAACCTAACCTCTTCTAACGTAACCTAACCTTACCTGACCTAACCTAACCTAACGTAACCTAACCTAACCTAACATAACCTAACGTAACCTAACCTAACCTAACCTAACCTAACGTAACCTAACCTAACCTAACCCAACCTAACCCAAACCAACCCAACCCAACCCAACAACACCCAACCCAACCTAACCTAACCTTACCTAACCTAACCAAATTATCCTTACCTAACCTAACCTAACCTAACGTAACCTAACCTAACCTAACCTAACGTAACCTAACCTAACCTAACGTAACCTAACCTAACCTAACCTAACCTAACCCAACCTAACCTAACCTAACCCAACTCAATCCAACCTAACCTAATCTAACCTAACCTAACCTAACCTAACCTAACAAAACCTAACCTAACCTAACCTAACCTAACCTAACCTAACGACGGTTGCAAGCGCTTTCACATTAGATATCGCAGTTCCCGACTTTTAATGGTGAAAAACACTGCATCTCACTAATTGACATTGTTTAATGCGGTTTTACGACGGTTCATATCTTAACCTAACCTAACATTCGTACTTGTATGGAAAAACGCTCTATTACACTGTTTCGTTCACAATTACGATATTTGCATAACCTCACAGTTTTTCACCAACTTATTGCAGTACAGAACGCTGTATCTCGCTAAATGACATCGTTCTTCAAGGTTTCACGTTGCTTGCATGCGCTTTAACAAGAATATCACATTATAGCAGTTTCGCACTTGTAACGGTACAACACGCAGTATTTGGCTTGTTCATGCTGTTTTGTGTGCTTTCACAACATTTCACCTATCGCAGTTTAATACTCGCTATAAAACAACACTATCTCGTTAGATGACGCCCTTTTTGGTGGTCTCACGACGCTACATAGCTTAAACTAACATAACTCAAGCTAACCTTCGCACTTCTATCGTTAGAAAACGTTTTACTCGCAACTTTACAATGTTTTCTACAAGATTACGACGGTTACATGCGCTTTCACATTAGATATCGTAGTTCCCGACTTGTAATGTTGAAAAACACTACATCTCACTAAGTGACATTGTTTAATGCGGTGTTACGACGGTTGATATCTCAACCTAACCTAACATTCGCACTTGTATCTAAATACGCTCAATTACACTGTTTCGTTCACAATTACGATATTTGCTTGACCTCACAGTTTCTCACCAACTTATTACAGTTCAGAACGCTGTATCTCGCTAAATGACATCGTTCTTCAAGGTTTCACGATGCTTGCATGCGCTTTAACGAGAATATCACAACATAGCAGTTTCGCACTTGTAACGGTACAACACGCAGTATTTGGCTTGTTCATGCCGTTTTGTGTGCTTTCACAACATTTCACCTATCGCAGTTTCGTACTCGCAATAAAACAACACTATCTCGTTAGATGACGTTGTTTTTGGTAGTTTCACGACACTACCTAGCTTAAACTAACATAACTCAACCTAACATATCCTTCGCACTTCTATCGTTAGAAAACGTTTTACTCGCTACTTTACATTGCTTTCTACAACAATACGACGGTTTCAAGCGCTTTCACATTAGATATCACAGTTCCCAACTTGTAAAGGTGAAAAACACTGCATCTCACTAAGTGACATTGTTTAATGCGGTTTTACGACGGTTCATACCTTAACCTAACGTAACCTAACCTAACCTCACCTAACCTTACCTAACCTAACCTAACCTAACCCAACCCAACCCAACCTAACCTAACCTAACCTAACCTAAACTAACCTAACCCAACCTAACCTAACCTAACCTAACCTAACCCAACCCAACCCAACCCAACCTAACCTAACCTAAGCTAACCTAACCAAACCTAACCAAACCTAACCTAACCTAACTTAACCTAACCTAACGTAACCTAACCTAACCTAACCTATTCTAACGTAACCTAACCTTACCTGACCTAACCTAACCTAACGTAACCTAACCTAACCTAACCTAACATAACCTAACGTAACCTAACCTAACCTAACCTAACGTAACCTAACCTAACCTAACCCAACCTAACCCAACCAAACCCAACCCAACAACACCCAACCCAACCTAACCTAACCTAACCTAACCTTACCTAACCTAACCAAATTATCCTTACCTAACCTAACCTAACCTAACGTAACCTAACCTAACCTAACGTAACCTAACCTAACCTAACGTAACCTAACCTAACCTAACCTAACCTAACCTAACCCAACTCAACCCAACCTAACCTAATCTAACCTAACCTAACCAAACCTAACCTAACAAAACCTAACCTAACCTAACCTAACCTAACCTAACGACGGTTGCAAGCGCTTTCACATTAGATATCGCAGTTCCCGACTTTTAATGGTGAAAAACAATGCATCTCACTAATTGACATTGTTTAATGCGGTTTTACGACGGTTCATATCTTAACCTAACCTAACATTCGCACTTGTATCTAAAAACGCTCTATTACACTGTTTTGTTCACAATTACCATATTTGCATAACCTCACAGTTTTTCACCAACTTATTGCAGTACAGAACATTGTATCTCGCTAAATGACATTGTTCTTTAAGGTTTCACGATGCTTGCATGCGCTTTAACGAGAATATCACAATATAGCAGTTTCGCACTTGTAACGGTAGAACACGCAGTATTTGGCTTGTTCATGCCGTTTTGTGTGCTTTCACGACATTTCACCTATCGCAGTTTAATACTCGCTATAAAACAACACTATCTCGTTAGATGACGTCGTTTTTGGTAGTTTCACGACGCTACCTAGCTTAAACTAACCTAACCTAACCTAACCTTCGCACTTCTATCGTTAGAAAACGTTTTACTCGCAACTTTACAATGTTTTTTACAAGATTACGACGGTTTCATGCGCATTCACATTAGATATCGTAGTTCCCGACTTGTAATGTTGAAAAACACTACATCTCACTAAGTGACATTGTTTAATGCGGTTTTACGACGGTTGATATGTCAACCTAACCTAACATTCGCACTTGTATCTAAAGACGCTCAATTACACTGTTTCGTTCACAATTACGATATTTGCTTGACCTCACAGTTTCTCACCAGCTTATTACAGTACAGAACGCTGTATCTCGCTAAATGACATCGTTCTTTAAGGTTTCACGATACTTGCATGCGCTTTACCGAGAATGTCAAAACATAGCAGTTTCGCACTTGTAACGGTACAACACGCAGTATATGGCTTGTTCATGCCGTTTTGTGTGCTTTCACATTTTATCTATCGCAGTTTCGTACTCGCAATAAAACAACACTATCTCGTTAGATGACGTCGTTTTTGGTGGTTTCACGACGCTACCTAGCTTAAACTAACATAACTCAACCTAACATAACCTTCGCACTTCTATCGTTAGAAAACGTTTTACTCGCTACTTTACATTGCTTTCTACAACATTACGAAGGTTTCAAGCGCTTTCACATTAGATATCGCAGTTCCCAACTTGTAAAGGTGAAAAACACTGCATCTCACGAAGTGACATTTTTTGTTGCGGTTATACGACGGTTCATACCTTAACCTAACGTAACCTAACCTAACCTAACCCAACCTAACATAACCTAACCTAACCTAACCTAACCTAACCAAACCTAACCTAACGTAACCTAACCTAACCTAACCTAACCTAACCTAACCTAACCTAACGACGTTTGCAAGCGCTTTCACATTAGATATCGCAGTTCCCGACTTGTAATGGTGAACAACACTGCATCTCACTAAGTGACATTGTTTAATGCGGTTTTACGACGGTTCATATCTTAACCTAACCTAACATTTGTACTTGTATTGAAAAACGCTCTATTACACTGTTTCGTTCACAATTACGATATTTGCATAACCTCACAGTTTTTCACCAACTTATTGCAGTACAGAACGCTGTATCTCGCTAAATGACATTGTTCTTTAAGGTTTCACGATGCTTGCATGCGCTTTAACGAGAATATCACAATATAGCAGTTTCGCACTTGTAACGGTAGAACACGCAGTATTTGGCTTGTTCATGCCGTTTTGTGTGCTTTCACAACATTTCACCTATCGCAGTTTAATACTCGCAATAAAACAACACTATCTCTTTAGATGACGTCGTTTTTGGTAGTTTCACGACGCTACCTAGCCTAAACTAACCTAACCTAACCTAACCTTCGCACTTCTATCGTTAGAAAACGTTTTATTCGCTACTTTACAATGTTTTCTACAAGATTACGACGGTTTCATGCGCTTTCAAATTAGATATCGCAGTTCCCAACTTGTAAAGGTGAAAAACACTGCATCTCACTAAGTGACATTGTTTAATGCGGTTTTACGACGATTCATACCTTAACCTAACGTAACCTAACCTAACCTAACCTAACCTTACCTAACCTAACCTAACCTAACCCAACCCAACCCAACCTAACCTAACCTAACCTAAACTAACCTAACCCAACCTAACCTAACCTAACCTAACCTAACCCAACCCAACCCAACCTAACCTAAACTAACCTAACCAAACCTAACCAAACCTAACCTAACCTAACTTAACCTAACCTAACGTAACCTAACATAACCTAACCTATTCTAACGTAACCTAACCTTACCTGACCTAACCTAACCTAACGTAACCTAACCTAACCTAACGTAACCTAACGTAACCTAACCTTACCTAACATAACCTAACGTAACCTAACCTAACCTAACCCAACCTAACCCAAACCAACCCAACCCAACCCAACAACACCCAACCCAACCTAACCTAACCTTACCTAACCTAACCAAATTATCCTTACCTAACCTAACCTAACCTAACGTAACCTAACCTAACCTAACCTAACGTAACCTAACCTAACCTAACGTAACCTAACCTAACCTAACCTAACCTAACCCAACCTAACCTAACCTAACCCAACTCAATCCAACCTAACCTAATCTAACCTAACCTAACCTAACCTAACCTAGCCTAACAAAACCTAACCTAACCTAACCTAACCTAACCTAACCTAACGACGGTTGCAAGCGCTTTCACATTAGATATTGCAGTTCCCGACTTTTAATGGTGAAAAACACTGCATCTCACTAATTGACATTGTTTAATGCGGTTTTACGACGGTTCATATCTTAACCTAACCTAACATTCGTACTTGTATGGAAAAACGCTCTATTACACTGTTTCGTTCACAATTACGATATTTGCTTGACCTCACAGTTTCTCACCAACTTATTACAGTACAGAACGCTGTATCTCGCTAAATGACATCGTTCTTTAAGGTTTCATGATACTTGCATGCGCTTTAACGAGAATATCACATTAAAGCAGTTTCGCACTTGTAACGGCACAAGACGCAGTATCTGGCTAGTTCATGCCATTTTGTGTGCTTTCCCAATATTTTACCTATCGCAGTTTTGTACTCGCAATAAAACAACACTATCTCGTTAGATGACATCGTTTTTGGTGGTTTCACGACGCTACCTAGCTCAAACTAACCGAACCTTCGCACTTCTATCGTTAGAAAACGTTTTATTCGCTACTTTACAATGTTTTCTACAAGATTACGATGGTTTCATGCGCTTTCACATTAGATATCGCAGTTCCCGACTTGTAATGGTGAAAAACACAGCATCTCACTAAGTGACATTGTTTAATGCGGTTTTAGCGCGGTTCATATCTTAACCTAACCTAACCTTACCTAACCCAACCTAACCTAACCTAACCTAACCAAACCTTACCTAACCTAACCAAACCTAACCTAACGTAACCTAACCTAACCTAACCTAACCTAACGTAACGACGTTTGCAAGCGCTTTCACATTAGATATCGCAGTTCCCGACTTGTAATGGTGAAAAACACTGCATCTCACTAAGTTACATTGTTTAATGCGGTTTTACGACGGTTCATATCTTAAGCTAACCTAACATTCGTACTTGTATGGAAAAACGCTCTATTACACTGTTTCGTTCACAATTACGATATTTGCATAACCTCACAGTTTTTCACCACCTTATTGCAGTACAGAACGCTGTATCTCGCTAAATGACATCGTTCTTCAAGGTTTCACGATGCTTGCATGCGCTTTAACGAGAATATCACAACATAGCAGTTTCGCACTTGTAACGGTACAACACGCAGTATTTGGCTTGTTCATGCCGTTTTGTGTGCTTTCACAACATTTCACCTATCGCAGTTTCGTACTCGCAATAAAACAACACTATCTCGTTAGATGACGTTGTTTTTGGTAGTTTCACGACGCTACCTAGCTTAAACTAACATAACTCAACCTAACATATCCTTCGCACTTCTATCGTTAGAAAACGTTTTACTCGCTACTTTACATTGCTTTCTACAACAATACGACGGTTTCAAGCGCTTTCACATTAGATATCACAGTTCCCAACTTGTAAAGATGAAAAACACTGCATCTCACTAAGTGACATTGTTTAATGCGGTTTTACGACGGTTCATACCTTAACCTAACGTAACCTAACCTAACCTCACCTAACCTTACCTAACCTAACCTAACCTAACCCAACCCAACCCAACCTAACCTAACCTAACCTAACCTAACCTAAACTAACCTAACCCAACCTAACCTAACCTAACCTAACCTAACCCAACCCAACCCAACCCAACCTAACCTAACCTAAGCTAACCT
>NW_027464604.1:3730000-3740000 GCF_043290135.1 Rhipicephalus microplus
CACTTGTATCTAAAAACGCTCTATTACACTGTTTTGTTCACAATTACCATATTTGCATAACCTCACAGTTTTTCACCAACTTATTGCAGTACAGAACATTGTATCTCGCTAAATGACATTGTTCTTTAAGGTTTCACGATGCTTGCATGCGCTTTAACGAGAATATCACAATATAGCAGTTTCGCACTTGTAACGGTAGAACACGCAGTATTTGGCTTGTTCATGCCGTTTTGTGTGCTTTCACGACATTTCACCTATCGCAGTTTAATACTCGCTATAAAACAACACTATCTCGTTAGATGACGTCGTTTTTGGTAGTTTCACGACGCTACCTAGCTTAAACTAACCTAACCTAACCTAACCTTCGCACTTCTATCGTTAGAAAACGTTTTACTCGCAACTTTACAATGTTTTTTACAAGATTACGACGGTTTCATGCGCATTCACATTAGATATCGTAGTTCCCGACTTGTAATGTTGAAAAACACTACATCTCACTAAGTGACATTGTTTAATGCGGTTTTACGACGGTTGATATGTCAACCTAACCTAACATTCGCACTTGTATCTAAAGACGCTCAATTACACTGTTTCGTTCACAATTACGATATTTGCTTGACCTCACAGTTTCTCACCAGCTTATTACAGTACAGAACGCTGTATCTCGCTAAATGACATCGTTCTTTAAGGTTTCACGATACTTGCATGCGCTTTACCGAGAATGTCAAAACATAGCAGTTTCGCACTTGTAACGGTACAACACGCAGTATATGGCTTGTTCATGCCGTTTTGTGTGCTTTCACATTTTACCTATCGCAGTTTCGTACTCGCAATAAAACAACACTATCTCGTTAGATGACGTCGTTTTTGGTGGTTTCACGACGCTACCTAGCTTAAACTAACATAACTCAACCTAACATAACCTTCGCACTTCTATCGTTAGAAAACGTTTTACTCGCTACTTTACATTGCTTTCTACAACATTACGAAGGTTTCAAGCGCTTTCACATTAGATATCGCAGTTCCCAACTTGTAAAGGTGAAAAACACTGCATCTCACGAAGTGACATTTTTTGTTGCGGTTATACGACGGTTCATACCTTAACCTAACGTAACCTAACCTAACCTAACCCAACCTAACCTAACATAACCTAACCTAACCTAACCTAACCTAACCTAACCAAACCTAACCTAACGTAACCTAACCTAACCTAACCTAACCTAACGACGTTTGCAAGCGCTTTCACATTAGATATCGCAGTTCCCGACTTGTAATGGTGAACAACACTGCATCTCACTAAGTGACATTGTTTAATGCGGTTTTACGACGGTTCATATCTTAACCTAACCTAACATTTGTACTTGTATTGAAAAACGCTCTATTACACTGTTTCGTTCACAATTACGATATTTGCATAACCTCACAGTTTTTCACCAACTTATTGCAGTACAGAACGCTGTATCTCGCTAAATGACATTGTTCTTTAAGGTTTCACGATGCTTGCATGCGCTTTAACGAGAATATCACAATATAGCAGTTTCGCACTTGTAACGGTAGAACACGCAGTATTTGGCTTGTTCATGCCGTTTTGTGTGCTTTCACAACATTTCACCTATCGCAGTTTAATACTCGCAATAAAACAACACTATCTCTTTAGATGACGTCGTTTTTGGTAGTTTCACGACGCTACCTAGCCTAAACTAACCTAACCTAACCTAACCTTCGCACTTCTATCGTTAGAAAACGTTTTATTCGCTACTTTACAATGTTTTCTACAAGATTACGACGGTTTCATGCGCTTTCAAATTAGATATCGCAGTTCCCAACTTGTAAAGGTGAAAAACACTGCATCTCACTAAGTGACATTGTTTAATGCGGTTTTACGACGATTCATACCTTAACCTAACGTAACCTAACCTAACCTAACCTAACCTTACCTAACCTAACCTAACCTAACCCAACCCAACCCAACCTAACCTAACCTAACCTAAACTAACCTAACCCAACCTAACCTAACCTAACCTAACCTAACCCAACCCAACCCAACCCAACCTAACCTAACCTAAACTAACCTAACCAAACCTAACCAAACCTAACCTAACCTAACTTAACCTAACCTAACGTAACCTAACATAACCTAACCTATTCTAACGTAACCTAACCTTACCTGACCTAACCTAACCTAACGTAACCTAACCTAACCTAACGTAACCTAACGTAACCTAACCTAACCTAACATAACCTAACGTAACCTAACCTAACCTAACCCAACCTAACCCAAACCAACCCAACCCAACCCAACAACACCCAACCCAACCTAACCTAACCTTACCTAACCTAACCAAATTATCCTTACCTAACCTAACCTAACCTAACGTAACCTAACCTAACCTAACATAACGTAACCTAACCTAACCTAACGTAACCTAACCTAACCTAACCTAACCTAACCCAACCTAACCTAACCTAACCCAACTCAATCCAACCTAACCTAATCTAACCTAACCTAACCTAACCTAACCTAGCCTAACAAAACCTAACCTAACCTAACCTAACCTAACCTAACGACGGTTGCAAGCGCTTTCACATTAGATATCGCAGTTCCCGACTTTTAATGGTGAAAAATACTGCATCTCACTAATTGACATTGTTTAATGCGGTTTTACGACGGTTCATATCTTAACCTAACCTAACATTCGTACTTGTATGGAAAAACGCTCTATTACACTGTTTCGTTCACAATTACGATATTTGCTTGACCTCACAGTTTCTCACCAACTTATTACAGTACAGAACGCTGTATCTCGCTAAATGACATCGTTCTTTAAGGTTTCATGATACTTGCATGCGCTTTAACGAGAATATCACATTAAAGCAGTTTCGCACTTGTAACGGCACAAGACGCAGTATCTGGCTAGTTCATGCCATTTTGTGTGCTTTCCCAATATTTTACCTATCGCAGTTTTGTACTCGCAATAAAACAACACTATCTCGTTAGATGACATCGTTTTTGGTGGTTTCACGACGCTACCTAGCTCAAACTAACCGAACCTTCGCACTTCTATCGTTAGAAAACGTTTTATTCGCTACTTTACAATGTTTTCTACAAGATTACGATGGCTTCATGCGCTTTCACATTAGATATCGCAGTTCCCGACTTGTAATGGTGAAAAACACAGCATCTCACTAAGTGACATTGTTTAATGCGGTTTTAGCGCGGTTCATACCTTAACCTAACCTAACCTTACCTAACCCAACCTAACCTAACCTAACCTAACCAAACCTTACCTAACCTAACCAAACCTAACCTAACGTAACCTAACCTAACCTAACCTAACCTAACGTAACGACGTTTGCAAGCGCTTTCACATTAGATATCGCAGTTCCCGACTTGTAATGGTGAAAGCACTGCATCTCACTAAGTTACATTGTTTAATGCGGTTTTACGACGGTTCATATCTTAAGCTAACCTAACATTCGTACTTGTATGGAAAAACGCTCTATTACACTGTTTCGTTCACAATTACGATATTTGCATAACCTCACAGTTTTTCACCACCTTATTGCAGTACAGAACGCTGTATCTCGCTAAATGACATCGTTCTTCAAGGTTTCACGATGCTTGCATGCGCTTTAACGAGAATATCACAACATAGCAGTTTCGCACTTGTAACGGTACAACACGCAGTATTTGGCTTGTTCATGCCGTTTTGTGTGCTTTCACAACATTTCACCTATCGCAGTTTCGTACTCGCAATAAAACAACACTATCTCGTTAGATGACGTTGTTTTTGGTAGTTTCACGACGCTACCTAGCTTAAACTAACATAACTCAACCTAACATATCCTTCGCACTTCTATCGTTAGAAAACGTTTTACTCGCTACTTTACATTGCTTTCTACAACAATACGACGGTTTCAAGCGCTTTCACATTAGATATCACAGTTCCCAACTTGTAAAGGTGAAAAACACTGCATCTCACTAAGTGACATTGTTTAATGCGGTTTTACGACGGTTCATACCTTAACCTAACGTAACCTAACCTAACCTCACCTAACCTTACCTAACCTAACCTAACCTAACCCAACCCAACCCAACCTAACCTAACCTAACCTAACCTAAACTAACCTAACCCAACCTAACCTAACCTAACCTAACCTAACCCAACCCAACCCAACCCAACCTAACCTAACCTAAGCTAACCTAACCAAACCTAACCAAACCTAACCTAACCTAACTTAACCTAACCTAACGTAACCTAACCTAACCTAACCTATTCTAACGTAACCTAACCTTACCTGACCTAACGTAACCTAACGTAACCTAACCTAACCTAACCTAACATAACCTAACGTAACCTAACCTAACCTAACCTAACCTAACGTAACCTAACCTAACCTAACCCAACCTAACCCAACCCAACCCAACCCAACAACACCGAACCCAACCTAACCTAACCTAACCTAACCTTACCTAACCTAACCAAATTATCCTTACCTAACCTAACCTAACCTAACGTAACCTAACCTAACCTAACGTAACCTAACCTAACCTAACGTAACCTAACCTAACCTAACCTAACCTAACCCAACTCAACCCAACCTAACCTAATCTAACCTAACCTAACCAAACCTAACCTAACAAAACCTAACCTAACCTTACCTAACCTAACCTAACGACGGTTGCAAGCGCTTTCACATTAGATATCGCAGTTCCCGACTTTTAATGGTGAAAAACAATGCATCTCACTAATTGACATTGTTTAATGCGGTTTTACGACGGTTCATATCTTAACCTAACCTAACATTCGCACTTGTATCTAAAAACGCTCTATTACACTGTTTTGTTCACAATTACCATATTTGCATAACCTCACAGTTTTTCACCAACTTATTGCAGTACAGAACATTGTATCTCGCTAAATGACATTGTTCTTTAAGGTTTCACGATGCTTGCATGCGCTTTAACGAGAATATCACAATATAGCAGTTTCGCACTTGTAACGGTAGAACACGCAGTATTTGGCTTGTTCATGCCGTTTTGTGTGCTTTCACGACATTTCACCTATCGCAGTTTAATACTCGCTATAAAACAACACTATCTCGTTAGATGACGTCGTTTTTGGTAGTTTCACGACGCTACCTAGCTTAAACTAACCTAACCTAACCTAACCTTCGCACTTCTATCGTTAGAAAACGTTTTACTCGCAACTTTACAATGTTTTTTACAAGATTACGACGGTTTCATGCGCATTCACATTAGATATCGTAGTTCCCGACTTGTAATGTTGAAAAACACTACATCTCACTAAGTGACATTGTTTAATGCGGTTTTACGACGGTTGATATGTCAACCTAACCTAACATTCGCACTTGTATCTAAAGACGCTCAATTACACTGTTTCGTTCACAATTACGATATTTGCTTGACCTCACAGTTTCTCACCAGCTTATTACAGTACAGAACGCTGTATCTCGCTAAATGACATCGTTCTTTAAGGTTTCACGATACTTGCATGCGCTTTACCGAGAATGTCAAAACATAGCAGTTTCGCACTTGTAACGGTACAACACGCAGTATATGGCTTGTTCATGCCGTTTTGTGTGCTTTCACAACATTTCACCTATCGCAGTTTCGTACTCGCAATAAAACAACACTATCTCGTTAGATGACGTTGTTTTTGGTAGTTTCACGACGCTACCTAGCTTAAACTAACATAACTCAACCTAACATATCCTTCGCACTTGTATCGTTAGAAAACGTTTTACTCGCTACTTTACATTGCTTTCTACAACAATACGACGGTTTCAAGCGCTTTCACATTAGATATCACAGTTCCCAACTTGTAAAGGTGAAAAACACTGCATCTCACTAAGTGACATTGTTTAATGCGGTTTTACGACGGTTCATACCTTAACCTAACGTAACCTAACCTAACCTCACCTAACCTTACCTAACCTAACCTAACCTAACCCAACCCAACCCAACCTAACCTAACCTAACCTAACCTAAACTAACCTAACCCAACCTAACCTAACCTAACCTAACCTAACCCAACCCAACCCAACCCAACCTAACCTAACCTAAGCTAACCTAACCAAACCTAACCAAACCTAACCTAACCTAACTTAACCTAACCTAACGTAACCTAACCTAACCTAACCTATTCTAACGTAACCTAACCTTACCTGACCTAACCTAACCTAACGTAACCTAACCTAACCTAACCTAACATAACCTAACGTAACCTAACCTAACCTAACCTAACCTAACGTAACCTAACCTAACCTAACCCAACCTAACCCAACCCAACCCAACCCAACAACACCGAACCCAACCTAACCTAACCTAACCTAACCTTACCTAACCTAACCAAATTATCCTTACCTAACCTAACCTAACCTAACGTAACCTAACCTAACCTAACGTAACCTAACCTAACCTAACGTAACCTAACCTAACCTAACCTAACCCAACTCAACCCAACCTAACCTAATCTAACCTAACCTAACCAAACCTAACCTAACAAAACCTAACCTAACCTAACCTAACCTAACCTAACGACGGTTGCAAGCGCTTTCACATTAGATATCGCAGTTCCCGACTTTTAATGGTGAAAAACAATGCATCTCACTAATTGACATTGTTTAATGCGGTTTTACGACGGTTCATATCTTAACCTAACCTAACATTCGCACTTGTATCTAAAAACGCTCTATTACACTGTTTTGTTCACAATTACCATATTTGCATAACCTCACAGTTTTTCACCAACTTATTGCAGTACAGAACATTGTATCTCGCTAAATGACATTGTTCTTTAAGGTTTCACGATGCTTGCATGCGCTTTAACGAGAATATCACAATATAGCAGTTTCGCACTTGTAACGGTAGAACACGCAGTATTTGGCTTGTTCATGCCGTTTTGTGTGCTTTCACGACATTTCACCTATCGCAGTTTAATACTCGCTATAAAACAACACTATCTCGTTAGATGACGTCGTTTTTGGTAGTTTCACGACGCTACCTAGCTTAAACTAACCTAACCTAACCTAACCTTCGCACTTCTATCGTTAGAAAACGTTTTACTCGCAACTTTACAATGTTTTTTACAAGATTACGACGGTTTCATGCGCATTCACATTAGATATCGTAGTTCCCGACTTGTAATGTTGAAAAACACTACATCTCACTAAGTGACATTGTTTAATGCGGTTTTACGACGGTTGATATGTCAACCTAACCTAACATTCGCACTTGTATCTAAAGACGCTCAATTACACTGTTTCGTTCACAATTACGATATTTGCTTGACCTCACAGTTTCTCACCAGCTTATTACAGTACAGAACGCTGTATCTCGCTAAATGACATCGTTCTTTAAGGTTTCACGATACTTGCATGCGCTTTACCGAGAATGTCAAAACATAGCAGTTTCGCACTTGTAACGGTACAACACGCAGTATATGGCTTGTTCATGCCGTTTTGTGTGCTTTCACATTTTACCTATCGCAGTTTCGTACTCGCAATAAAACAACACTATCTCGTTAGATGACGTCGTTTTTGGTGGTTTCACGACGCTACCTAGCTTAAACTAACATAACTCAACCTAACATAACCTTCGCACTTCTATCGTTAGAAAACGTTTTACTCGCTACTTTACATTGCTTTCTACAACATTACGAAGGTTTCAAGCGCTTTCACATTAGATATCGCAGTTCCCAACTTGTAAAGGTGAAAAACACTGCATCTCACGAAGTGACATTTTTTGTTGCGGTTATACGACGGTTCATACCATAACCTAACGTAACCTAACCTAACCTAACCCAACCTAACCTAACATAACCTAACCTAACCTAACCTAACCTAAACAAACCTAACCTAACCTAACCTAACCTAACCTAACCTAACGACGTTTGCAAGCGCTTTCACATTAGATATCGCAGTTCCCGACTTGTAATGGTGAACAACACTGCATCTCACTAAGTGACATTGTTTAATGCGGTTTTACGACGGTTCATATCTTAACCTAACCTAACATTTGTACTTGTATTGAAAAACGCTCTATTACACTGTTTCGTTCACAATTACGATATTTGCATAACCTCACAGTTTTTCACCAACTTATTGCAGTACAGAACGCTGTATCTCGCTAAATGACATTGTTCTTTAAGGTTTCACGATGCTTGCATGCGCTTTAACGAGAATATCACAATATAGCAGTTTCGCACTTGTAACGGTAGAACACGCAGTATTTGGCTTGTTCATGCCGTTTTGTGTGCTTTCACAACATTTCACCTATCGCAGTTTAATACTCGCAATAAAACAACACTATCTCTTTAGATGACGTCGTTTTTGGTAGTTTCACGACGCTACCTAGCCTAAACTAACCTAACCTAACCTAACCTTCGCACTTCTATCGTTAGAAAACGTTTTATTCGCTACTTTACAATGTTTTCTACAAGATTACGACGGTTTCATGCGCTTTCACATTAGATATCGCAGTTCCCAACTTGTAAAGGTGAAAAACACTGCATCTCACTAAGTGACATTGTTTAATGCGGTTTTACGACGATTCATACCTTAACCTAACGTAACCTAACCTAACCTAACCTAACCTTACCTAACCTAACCTAACCTAACCTAACCCAACCCAACCCAACCTAACCTAACCTAACCTAAACTAACCTAACCCAACCTAACCTAACCTAACCTAACCTAACCCAACCCAACCCAACCCAACCTAACCTAACGTAAGCTAACCTAACCAAACCTAACCAAACCTAACCTAACCTAACTTAACCTAACCTAACGTAACCTAACCCAACCTAACCTATTCTAACGTAACCTAACCTTACCTGACCTAACCTAACCTAACGTAACCTAACCTAACCTAACATAACCTAACGTAACCTAACCTAACCTAACCTAACCTAACGTAACCTAACCTAACCTAACCCAACCTAACCCAAACCAACCCAACCCAAACCAACAACACCCAACCCAACCTAACCTAACCTTACCTAACCTAACCAAATTATCCTTACCTAACCTAACCTAACCTAACGTAACCTAACCTAACCTAACCTAACGTAACCTAACCTAACCTAACGTAACCTAACCTAACCTAACCTAACCTAACCCAACCTAACCTAACCTAACCCAACTCAATCCAACCTAACCTAATCTAACCTAACCTAACCTAACCTAACCTAACAAAACCTAACCTAACCTAACCTAACCTAACCTAACCTAACGACGGTTGCAAGCGCTTTCACATTAGATATCGCAGTTCCCGACTTTTAATGGTGAAAAACACTGCATCTCACTAATTGACATTGTTTAATGCGGTTTTACGACGGTTCATATCTTAACCTAACCTAACATTCGTACTTGTATGGAAAAACGCTCTATTACACTGTTTCGTTCACAATTACAATATTTGCATAACCTCACAGTTTTTCACCAACTTATTGCAGTACAGAACGCTGTATCTCGCTAAATGACATCGTTCTTCAAGGTTTCACGATGCTTGCATGCGCTTTAACAAGAATATCACATTATAGCAGTTTCGCACTTGTAACGGTACAACACGCAGTATTTGGCTTGTTCATGCCGTTTTGTGTGCTTTCACAACATTTCACCTATCGCAGTTTAATACTCGCTATAAAACAACACTATCTCGTTAGATGACGTCCTTTTTGGTGGTCTCACGACGCTACATAGCTTAAACTAACATAACTCAAGCTAACCTTCGCACTTCTATCGTTAGAAAACGTTTTACTCGCAACTTTACAATGTTTTCTACAAGATTACGACGGTTACATGCGCTTTCACATTAGATATCGTAGTTCCCGACTTGTAATGTTGAAAAACACTACATCTCACTAAGTGACATTGTTTAATGCGGTGTTACGACGGTTGATATCTCAACCTAACCTAACATTCGCACTTGTATCTAAATACGCTCAATTACACTGTTTCGTTCACAATTACGATA